>NC_133775.1:36549017-36587204 GCF_003597395.2 Chelonoidis abingdonii | reverse complement strand
CTAATTGGCCACAGCTGTTCTAGTTAATCTAAAGCAAACCTTCCTCCCTTGGCAGGGAATAAGGCCCCCTGCTAACACTCTTATGCTGCCCTCTGGCCATGCTGTATCACAGCTTTGTAATTTAGATCTGCATAGGAATACAAAATTGCAGTGTTTCACTCAAATAGTCCTTTGACTAAGTTCATTATCTTTACAAGGATTCAGAAATATGAACACTAAAGTTATAGAAAAACCTGGCTCTAAAGAGGTACAAGTAAACATTAAGTAACTTGACTGGTTGCTTCATTCCAGATACTGAATGAGCTAAGAGGGGAACAATTACACTGTCTCAAACCATCATTATTGTTTCAGTGATTACATTAGCATTCTCCAAGCATAAACGGTCATCAAACGTTTGATGCAGACATCTAAAGGATAAATTTTCCCACCAGAGGAAGCAACTCCTCTAAGCAATAAAACAGTCTGTGAGAAATCCTGCAGTCATAAATCTAGTATTTCTCATTACAAAATTTACATCAGCCAAAAAGTGATTACTTCTAAAATTACAAACCCTTCTGGGCAGCAATATTAGTAGAGTTACCAATTGCCATTCTCATGACACATGAGAAAATCAGGCCAAGTCATAATAGTCTTGTAAAAATAGAAAACTAAGATATCAGAGTAATGAATTGGCTTATTATAGATGGAATGTTTAAAGTTTATCTGTAGAGGACACATCTAGACATTAAAGTACAAAGAACTATAAGTAGTACCAATTTCAACTGCCAAAAGTACGCTACAGGAAATGTGACTAACAACACTGCCAGTTCTTGTCATCTGTTTGATCTTTTGCCTTCTCCCCTTTGGTTGCCTCTACAAAAACACGGCTCACTGGGATAAGACAGCTTTGTCCAGACCTCTTGGCCAATGCTGAGAGATGGGTGTAGGTTCCGGAAATCTTACTTTTCAGCCCCTCTCATCAAAGGTCACTGGGTTCTCTATTCTTTGGGGAAGTCTGCTTGAAATAGCCACTTATCAAAGACTTAATGACCACACATTTCACAGACTAATCCATACATCTGTGCCCAGCCAGTTTCTATATTGTTCTTTCAAATAAGTGCACTACAACAAGTCCACACATTTTCCATTGTTATGAACTATGAATTAGGGAGAGAGGTCCAGACTCTCTGTTACAGAGAGAACTCTTTTTTAATTAATTCAGTCTCCAGGGGTTCAGCTACATGGAGCTCACTGACAAATAAGAGCCCTATATATTAATCTGAAAAGTGAGAGATGAAGCAGTTCCACAAGGTCATCAAGTCCATCTTCCATCAACATAGGAAGGTTCCATATGTATATTTCCTAGTGTTTTGTCTACTCTCGGCTTAAATTTTCCAATCCTACTATATCTCAGTATGAAGATGTTTAAATTTTGCCTCTCAATTCCATTCCTTTCCTTTTAGTATCCCCATGAGCCAAATCATTGTTAATTAGCATTCAGAATGTGAATTTCTGTTGATCACTGGTTCAGCCTTCAAAAAAATCTGTAGATTATGTTCCTTCACAGACAGACATCTCTTAGCAAAGTTCTTGAGGCTTTTTGTTCTCTCTCTTTTTTCTGTGAGGTACTGTAAAGATTAACTATGCTAGCACAGGAAAGAAAATCCTCGGTCCCTTTAAGAATTGCACACACACCCATTTTCCTTCTCTCCTCATGGGCACCCAACTTCTTTGTGGGCTTGAGGCGGACTACTCTATAGCTGAATGGTTGGACAGGAAGGTGCGGCATATTGTCTCCCTCAAACCCAAAGGGAAGGCTCTTAAGCCCTTCCCCCCGCCTGATTGCATTATTCTGCACCAGGGGAAAAACATCTCCCTTCACCTTGGACTTAGAGTAAGAATGAGTTTTGGGCCTGTGGGCTAATCACGTTTTGGGGGCTGGGAAAGGGAAGTTACTTACCTTACAGTGACTTAAGTTCTTTCAGATGTGTTCCACTTGTATTCCATCTGGCCTAGGGGGCTACCCCCAGCCCCTTCCCTGCTGTTCCCCCTCCCCTGCAGCCTCAGCTTGCTTCGCCACCAGCGCAATGGTCTGGGCAGCAGGACTGCAAGCTTCTGGGGCAGCGCAGCTGCAGAGCCCAGCCTGACCCGGTGCTCTGTGCTGTGAGGTGGCAACGGTGTGGCTGGCTCCAGCCGGGTGGCGCGGCTGTAGCGCTGCCATCCACCGGTGCTCCAGACAGTGCAATAAGGGCAGGGAGCGGTGGGGTTGGATAGGTGCAGGGGAGTTCGGGGGTGTGGATAGGGGTTGTGGTGGTCAGAGGGCAGGGAACAGGGGGGTTGAATGTGGGTGGGATCCCCAGGGGGCAGTCAGGAATGAGAGGAGGGTTTGGATGGGGCGGCGGGGGGCAGTCAGGGGCATGAGTTCTGGAGGCAGTCAGAGGTCAGAAAGAAGGGGTAGTTGGATGAGGCAGGGGTCCCATGGGGGGAGTGGCGTCAGGAATGAGAGGAGGGATTGGATGGGGCAGCGGTGGACAGTCAGGGGCAGGGGTTCCAGCGGTGGTCAGGGAACAGGGGGGTGGATGGGCAGGGGTCCCGGGGGAGGGGGAGGAGATAGGAGGTGGGGGCCAGGCCACGACCCCCTCCCCTAACCGGCCCTCCATACAATTTCTGAAACCCAATGCAGCCCTCAGGCCAAAAAGTTTGCTCGCCCCTGCACTAGTCCCTGTGTGTACTCTACTTTGGCTTACTGACAAGCAGTACACATTGAGGAGGAAGAAGATGCATCAGCTACAGAGCCTTGTACTAGCACATAATGTTTCACAAAGGTACAGGGAGAGCCCCATGCTGCCGCTTTGCAGATTTCAATGAGCAGAGTGAGGTAAGTGATACCACCTGGGCTCTGGTAGAGCAGGCCTTCATACCTTGTGCAGGAGGGGCATCTGGCAAACACAAACACTGTAGAATACAGCCTGAGATCCATTTGGAAAGTCTCTGCAAAAAAATATTTTCTCCTTTCATGTGTTCTGCCAGGGACACAAACAGCCTAGGCAATTTTCTAAATGGTCTTGTTTTCTGCAGCTAGAAAGCTCGACATATCTACAGGGAATGAAGGCTCTTGTCCTCATTGGTAACATATGCTTTTGGGAAGAAGCCAGGTAGTGTATCATTTGATTCAGATGAAAGTCTAGGGGGTAAATCTATCATGTAGTCTCAGAGAAAACTTTCTCCTTATGGAAAACCATGTACAGTGGATTGGCCATAAGGCCCCCAGTTTTCCAACTCTTCTAGCTGAACTGTTGGCCACTAGAGAGGCAATCTTCATGGATAATTGAGTCAGTGAGCAGTGAGACTCTGTTAACAATGATAGAACCACACTGAGATCCCACATCAGAGTAGGCTTGTCATTGGCAGGAAAGTCCTGACTATGCCTTTTAGAAACTGTACAGTCACTGGATGGGTGAAAACTGAACAAGCATCAGTTGGGGAGTGACAAGTGCTAAAGTACTTGTCATAAACAGATAGCTAAGGGTTAATGTCTCTTTCACCTGTAAAGAGTTAACAAACAGTGAGCTGCAAGACCTGACCAGAGTACCAATCAGGAGACAAAATATTTTCAAATCTGGATGGAGGGAAGCTTGGGTGTGGGTTCTTTGTTCTGTCTGCTGTTCTCTCTGGGTTCTGAGAGTGACCACATGTACCTACAGGCTCTCTAATCTTCTATTCCAATTTTGTAAGTACAAAGGTAGAAAGGTGGTATAGTCTTTTTAATTGTTTTTTCTTTATTTGCAAATGTGTAGTTTGCTGGAAGTATTTTAAATTGTATTTCTGTTGGAGGAGGCTTTTTCTCCAGTTTCTATAAGCTGAAAGACCCTGTAATATTACATCTTGAAATTACAGAGATTTCTTACTTTTTCTTTCTTTTATTAAAAGCTTTTCTTGTAAAAGACTTGATTAATTTTTTCCCCTTGTAAAGGCAAAGGAAGGGAGTCTGCACTTACCAGGGAATTTGTGGGAGAAAGAGGGGAGGAAAAACCTGCTCTCTGTGTTTATCTCTGTCTCTCTCTCTGGGAGAGAGGAGGGGGAAGGGGGGGGAAAAGGTAAATGTCCTCTTTGCTTTAGATTCACGGAGCTTGAATCTGTATTGCCTCTGAGTGAGGGAAAAAAGGGGAGGGGGGAGGTGGAATTCCTCTGTGTGTTAAGATTCCGAGAGTTTGAATCAGAGTATCTTCTAGGGTAACCCAGGGAGGGAAAGTCTGGGAGAGGCAATGGATCTGGGTCTTGGGGTCCCCAGGGAAGGTTTGGGGAGACCAGAGTTTATCAGGCACTCAAAGTCCTGATTGGTGGCAGCGTATCAGATCTAAGCTGATAATTAAGCTTAGAGGAATTCATGCTGGTAGCCCATCTTTGGACGCTAAGGTTCAGACTGGGGAAAGATATCATGACAGTACTGATGTCTTTAAGGAGAGCAGATAAACTAGAATGGTAGGGATGTCAAAAGTATTCTGAGGTTGACAGACATTAGCACCAGATAGAAAATCTTTTCCACTTGGCAGTGTAGCACTTCCTGGTGGACTCCTTCCACTACTGTGGAGAATGGTCTGGACAGCTTAATATCATGTCCTGTCTAGGTCTGACACCCATCCAAATACCACACTGAGGTGGCGGGAACCCATCTTCGGATGTGTGATCTTCCCCTTGTTCTGGGTCAGGAAGCCTGGGAAGGATCAGATAGTGACGGGCAGATATGCTGACGTCTGTACAAGGTTGGAAAACCAGAACTTCCTGAGCCATCTGGGTACAGTCAGGATGACCACCACTCCATCTTGCTGGATTGTCCTCAGAACCCAAAGAGGGGAATGGGGAGTGCACACACATTAAGAGTCCTGATCAGAGGATTAAAATGCATGTCCCCTGGAGTTCTGACCTTGAGCTGCCCTGCAACAATACATCATGCATTTCTGCATTAACATGTGTGGTGACCCATCTGTCTTGTCGCTGAACAGGTTAGTCACATAAAAAGGGGTAAATCCTGTACCATAGACTGAACTTTTCTGGGGAATCCCAAAGAATAGAGTCAGGACTACAGAGACATAACAATCGCCATAGCCATTGCATAGGAGGCGGTGTCAGCTGCATCAACTGTAATCTGGAGAGAGGATCTGGAAACCAACTTGTCCTCCTCTGTAAGAGCTTGGAACTGTGCTCTATCCTTTTGTGGGAGCTTGCCTATGAATTCTGTGAATTTTGAGGAATTAATAACATTTAGATGTTAGCACCTAATTGGATATTGGTAATTGGCTATTCTGAATTGCACACTGATTGAGGTGAAGACTCTCCTCCCAAGGAGGTTCAGTTGTTTAATCTCCTTATCAGAGGGAGTGGAGCATGACCGATGGCATCTGCTTTGGTCAGTGCCAGCTTGTATCATGAGAGTTTTGGGCAGGGTGCATAAAAATAATTCTGCTTCTCTGGCTGGCACAAGATTTGTTTTCAGCCCTCTTAGGAGCAGGGGAACATGTTGCAGGCAGGCTCCAAAATGGTTTTATTCATAGGGAACACTATTTTATTAGACCCAGGACCCTAAGATATTCAAGAGCTTGTGAGGAGGGGGGATCTGGAGTGCATGAGCCACTCTTCTCCATAAATCCTGAAACTTCCTATAGTCATCAGGTAGAGAAGGAGAGTCCAGAGCAAAGATGAGGAGATGAGGATATTCTTGATGCAACAGAAAGTATCATTGGTTCTGGTTCCTCTTCCTCCCATAGGTTCTTGTGGAAGTTCAGGCTCCTCTCTGGGAGAGGAAGGATGTAATGATTCTCAGTGGGACCATACAGATTCAGTATGGTGTCTGTACAGATCCCATGGTCCCCAGTAAGACCAGTTAGAAGGATCAAATATTGGTTGAGGATGCACTATGGCATAGGGTTCCTTCAGTCCTGTGGGTACTTTGTCTTGTAAGACTGTGAGAATGCCCAAGAAATTCTGGACCCTCAATCTGGTCTGATGTCTTGTCTCTGAGAGCATGATGACAGTCCCTTAACTTCACCCAACACCCCAGAGGAAGATAATGTAGGTTTCACTTCCAGTGGCAATGTCTTTGGAACTGAGTATTAAGACATCCCACTGCTAGTAATGGGGGATAGGAGAGCAGCTTCTACGCTCACACCGTCCTGAACCAATAGAGTCTGAATCTCTCTAGTGAGGATCGGATCCAAAGAGGAGGGAAACTCCAAGCCTGGAAGGATGATAACGTCCTCTGGGGTCATATATCTATACTTATGGAAGGGCATTGGCTTCTTCTCTCTTTGCACCATCAAAGCCAGCCTCACTAAAGTCTTCGATGCTGGAGCCTCTTTGCTGAAATGCAGCAGTACCAGGGGTGCCTGTTGTTGTTTGGGCAGTACCAATGGTTATCCTGACTTAAGCTTCCAATATTTTGACTTGGTTGGCGCTGGTAACAGTCCCATCCCTGTTGGTGACATTGAAGCACTTTTTCTCTTTGGAGCCTGTGAATTAGTGAGAGCTCTTGAGCCTCCAAGAAGCAAAAGTCTCCCCTGACTTAAATGGTGCATCCTCTTTGAGGTGGTTTTAGAGAGTGATTTCTCTCTAGATCTTTGAGAGTTATCTACCTTCATGGTGAGCCAGAGAAGTGGAGTTCTTGGCTCTGCTCCTGTCCACTCCTGTGTCAGAAGTCACTGAACTAGGAGGTATGCATTTAGGTAATTCTGGTAATTGTACAAAGGGTCTGCCCAGCCTGGCTCAGAATGAGGCCTCATTGCATGCTCCATGACATGTTTTCTAAGTCTTTCCTCCCATGCCTGGTGGGTCCAATTGGGAAAGGAGTGGCAGATATTGGACTTGAAAGCTACATGAGCATCTTCAAGGCAGCAGAGGCACATCTGGTGAACATCATTAATGAGAAAAATCCAGGGACAGTAGATAGAATTCTTAAAGTCCAGGATTTTGGGCAGAATAGTTACCCCATATGGGGGAGGGGTGAAAGGAGGCCCTGATATTTAACTAAAATACTAAAAATGTCCTATAAACAATATATTCACCTGAAGACCTTCATGGTCTCTAAAGAGATTCCATCTAAGACCATGCAGCAGTAGAAAGGAAAAGGAGAGGAGGTCAGTCTACACCACTTCTTATGCCCTCAGTCCAGAACTTGAGGAGGAGAAAGGCACCGGTGCAGATCAACAGATACTGCTAGCAAAAATCGTGCAGTCTCAGGTCATGTTGTGCATGCCCACCCAAAGTGGCATACTGACAGGGACCAGCATCTGAAGAAATTTTTCCCTCACTGCCACATTGGCCTGGGTGGGGTGGATTTTTTCACCATTCTCTCAGCAACCCAGGAACCTGGCAGGTAGATTAGATTGGAAAATTGATTTTGTCACAATGTGGCAAGTACCCAGTGCAGGTAAATCATTCAGGGAGGTGGGAGGGAATTTCCTGATGAACTGAAAGTGGAAGCCATCCACAGAAACTAAATTATCCTTCCACAACTGGAGGTGGTCCCGCTAAACCATGATTGAAACAATGGCAGGACAGTAAGGGGAAGCCCATTTTGTATCAGTTGCAATCAGTAGAGGACTTCACTCTTAGAATGTCAAAAAGAGAATTTAGCACTAATCAAATGAGTGGCTGCTCAGGAAACAGCAGATAGATTGTGTCACTTGCTAGGACCAACCAGCAACATGAATAAAAAAAAGATGGTTGTGAATGTCATTGAGTTCAGGTGGGAAATGGGGAGTGGAGAAAGTGGGGCAAAAGGCAGGTGGGAGGGAATACAGGTATAATTCAATGGGCAAACAATTCACAAATAATGTGTGTACTCAATTAATTTCATCTCTTCTGTTTGTAAACTGTGGCAAATTCTCTCTACTTTGAAGCTAAATTGAGCCTTCCCTCAATGACCAAAGTATGGAGAAGAAGATAACTCTTTCTCTTCTTCCTGTTTACTCTTGGGGCTGATAACAAGAGGATTAGTTAACAGTCATGGGTTTTGTCATATAGAAACCTGCCTATTGGAATTCTTTAATTGTGTAAAATTGGTGTACACATTAGGCATCTTTGCTATAGCACCAACAAACATCAAAGGATAAAGCCTTTATCTTCTGCAACATCTGTAGCATCCAATACATTTTTAATAAAAAACGTTGCATCAAACGTATCTGGAGAGCCACAGATGCATTTTTTATAGTACATAGTATGCCATGCTGCTGGGATTCTTTTAAGGGCTGTGATCAATCCCCCTCCCACATTTTTACAAAGAACTCCAGATCAGTGGAATTACTCTTTATTAATAAAGTATATATAATGGATATGAGTCTGGGGAGCTTATGAAGCATTTGTGAGGGTGCCCAGGGTGTTATCACAACCATCAGGCTGCTATATAAAATTAAGTCCTTTGTGTATTTTATTTTTGAATCACGTATTGGGTGCGCTTTGAGCAAATTTACTATAGTGACATACTTTAATAATAGCACACACCAAATGGAAAGTCAGGAGTAAGAGCATAGCTAATGACAGAGACTGAAGAGGAACTAGACTGTTTGAGATCTGATTATTTATGAAATATATGTAGTATAATTTTTAGAAGAGTTGCCTTAGATGACATTTTTATTCTACTCCTTGAGTATCTTACACACTAAAAGACAGATGTAGATATGAATTGCATTTGCCTGTTTGACAATGAAGGCTAAAAAGCATGGCTTACCATTTTGGGTCATGAAGATATTGTACCTACTTTGATTCCTTTGAAGAATTTTAGAGTATGTTAGCTAGAAAGTGTGACAGAGATGCCATATTAGTAGAAAACAAATCGTCTCCTCTTCCCAAATAAATAAGACTTCTTTTGTAAAATCTTTGCAGTAGGAAACTTGGGAAACTGACAGCTGGTTATTGGTTGGATTTTCTTGCTGCTAAAACATATGTTGTTGTGTCATGTCCTAAACAGAAAACTGAAGCATCCTTTTCAAATTCTCAGCACTGCTGACACTTTCAACAAGTGCTTTGGTATTGGTTTTGGTCTTATCTGTTTCTAACAGACAGCCTCATGTCTTGGAAATTTGACCTGAAATAAAAATTCAGCCCCAAGTATCTGCTTCAACTGTGCACAAAATAGGAGATGACAGCAAAGTCACTTCTGCATGCTGAATTAGATCTCTTTCCAACATTTTCTAATGTCATTATTAGTGCTCAAATACACTGTGTCAAAATGTGCCTGTATAGGGAGATGAACTAGGCAACATCAAATGTATCTCTTAGTCAATATGACAGGCTGTTTTTGATTCAAACTTCTGAACAGAGAGACACTTAGGAAAAAGTATCTGCATCATCATGAAGATTTGTTTGTGAATGAAGTGGAAGTGGTTAAGAAAAAGCCTTGTATTATGCCACTTCAAGGAATATCTGGAACCAAAAGTACAATGTGTGTGGATTAAACTTTATTTTGAGCCTTAATGTCCATATTTGCAAATAATCAGTACTGCAATGTAAACAGTTTTCAAAACAAGATAATCTGAATGAGGACTACTCTTTAGGCAATTAATATTGACCCCAGTGCAATTAGCTTTAGCTGAGATCTCAGTGGACCACATGGTCTTATGTTGATCTACAAAAGCTGAGGAAGGGAAACTGAATCTGGAAAAGTAAATTTTAATTGATAATATCTGGTCACAGTTTTCACTCTCTCAGAGGATATCAGAATAACAGTGGGGAAAGAGGAGAGTTCCCAGAGACAAATGACATTGCACTATTGACATGAAGTAATTATGTGCTCCAGCAGCTCTTTAAGGAAGAATGCATTGTACCAAACACGTTGTCAGTGCTTACCAAATAATAACCACTACAAAGGTAGCAGTTATAATCCTCCTCCATATCTGTAAGAGAAAGCTCAGGAGGATAACAAGAGATGGCATTACAAAAAGTGAGCTGAACCACCATGGGAAACGTTTGGGTTCCTATAATCATAGGTGCAGTAACTAACCCAGAGAGAGAAGGAATTTAATTCCCTAATACTTAGATGGGTAACAAACTTTTCCTACACTAAAGAAGGTACACTCTTCCTGTTGTATGATCTTTCTATTACTGCAGAAACTCAAGCTGAAGCAAGACAAATTTACATGTACTTACTATACTATACCTGAACAAACAAAAAAAATCTACCTTAACATTTCAATTATATCTAGAGAATATATATTCATTCAGATTTAACATACAGATATTAAATCTTATCTCCCCAGCTCATTGCCAAATTGGATGAGCCAAAGGCTTGGGTAACCAGTAAAAGAAAGGCAAAGGATAGAATGATATTTCAAAATATTTTTCCTCCCATTCCCTCCATGTCCTATACTTAGTTGGATCGGCAAGGTAGCAATATTTTTAATCTTAACTCAGGGAAACAAAGAGAGGAGTTAAACAGTTACTTCCTCAATGCACTGGTCTAGAAAAGATCAATTTTAATCCCAAACATAATTCAGAAGAGAGGAACTATAAGAAAGAATGAAGGCTACAGTCACAACTCCCCTTATTCGCTTTTTAGGCTCTTTTGGATAATCAGTGAAGCCTGAATTAAAGGGACATGCTACCACCACCATCCTGTTCTGTCACCATCTATCAAAATCTTCAGTGATCTAAAAATCAAAAAAGAATCCTACAAAAAGTGGTAGCTAGGTCAGATTACAAAGGATGACTATAACACAAGTATGTAGGGACAAAATTAGAAAGGCCAAGGCACAAGATGAGATTAAACTAGCTAGAGTCATAAAAGGTAACAGGAAAACATTCTGCAACTACATTAGAAGCAAGAGGAAGACCAAGGACAGGGTGGGCCCGGTCCTTAATAATGGGGGAGAGATTCCAGAAGATTGGAAAAGGGCAAATCTATAAAAAGGGAAATAAGGACAACTCAGGAAATTACAGACCAGTCATCTTAACTTTTGTAACTGCAAAGATAATGGAGCAAATAAATAAGCAATCAATCTGCAAACATCTAGAAGATAATAAGGTGATAAGTAACAGCCAGCATGGAATTGTCAAGAACCGACTGTATCACACAAACCTGATAGCTTTCTTTGACAGGGTACCAAGCCTTGTGGATAGGGGAGAAGTGGTAGACATGGTATATCTTGAGTTTAATAAAGCTTTTGATACTGTCTTGCATGACCTTATCATAAACAAACTAGAGAAATGCAACCTAGATGGAGCTACTATAAGACGAGTGCAAAACTGGTTGAAAAACAGCTCCCAGAGAGTAGCTATCAGTGGTTCACAGTCATGCTGGAAGGGCATAATGAGGGGGGTTCTGCAGGGATCAGTTCTGGGTCC
Source organism: Chelonoidis abingdonii (assembly GCF_003597395.2). NCBI lineage: Eukaryota > Metazoa > Chordata > Testudines > Testudinidae > Chelonoidis > Chelonoidis abingdonii. The sequence goes on along the minus strand of NC_133775.1, from coordinate 36,575,891 downwards.
GGTTCTGTTCAATATGTTCATCAATGATTTAGATAGTGACAGAGAGAGTACACTTATAAAGTTTGTGGACGATACCGCATTGGGAGGGATTGCAAGTGCTTTGTAGGATAAGATTATAATTCAAAATGATTTGGACAAACTGGAGAAGTGGTCTGAAGTAAACAGGATGAAATTCAATAAGGACAAATGCAAAGTACTCCACTTAGGAAGGAACAATCTGTTACATACATACAAAATGGGAAATGATTGCCTAGGAAGGAGTACTGCAAAAAAGGATCTGTGGCTCATAGTGGACCACAAGCTAAATATGAACCAACAGTGTAACACTGTTGCAAAAAAAAAAAACAACATCATCATCATTCTGGGATGTATCAGCAGGAGTGTTGTAAGCAAGCAAGACACAAGAAGTAATTCTTCCACTCTACTCTGCACTGATTAGGCCACATTGTGTCCAGTTCTGGGTGCCACGTTTCAGGAAAGATGGGGACAAATTGGAGAAAGTCCAGAGAAGAATAACAAAAATGATTAAACAATTAGAAAACATGACCTTCGAGGGAAGATTGAAAAAATTGGATTTGTTTAGTCTGGAAAAGAGAAGACTGAGAGCGAACATGACAGTTTTCAAGTACATACAAGGCTGTTACAAGGAGGAGGAAGAAAAAAATGTTCTTTTTAACCTCTGAGGATAGGACAAGAAGCAATGGACTTATATTGTAGCAAGGGAGGTTTAGGTTGGACATTAGGAAAAACTTCCTGTCAGGGTGGCTAAGCATAGGAAAAAATTGCCTAGGGAGGATGATTTTTGGAGATTAAGAGCATGTTGGACAAACACCTGTCAGGGATGGTCTAGATAATACTTAGTCCTGCCACAAGTGCAGGGGACTGGACTAGATGACCTCTTGAAGTCCGTTCCAGTCCTATGATTCTATGAAAATGTTGCTTCATGCCAAATGTCAGCATAACTGCAAGCTACCATCCTTAAGAGGAGAAGACTCTTCCAACAAACACACTAAAGGTGAGCCAAGATTTAGCAACTGAATTCTTATATTCTACAACCAACTTTGTTACAAGGAAGGATGAATTTGTAATGAAGAGATCAAATTCTGAAAGTAGCTCTGGTTAGGTGATTGAGCAGATTCTATAAGGTTGCAGGAGGGTTGATGTGCAAATCATGGGGTCTTTGGACAATGAGAAGAGAGGTGTAGTTGCTCCTTTAAAGGCTCCCCTCATCCTTTGGTGGGGGAGGGAGAGGCATCACCTGAGCTGGTGGTCTGGTTGGAGTGGTTCAAGAAAGCCATTGACCCTCTAAACACAAGGAGGAGGGTACATATGCCCTTTACCTCTGGCCAGAACCCTCTGTCTAACCCAAATCAGCAGCTCCCATATCTGGGTTTACTGAAGGACCAAGTATTTTGGTTCTGCTGTGGGCAATATGCAAGTCATCTTTTTTTTATCTAGGAAGGAATTTCTCTTTCACTGACAGATTGCAGGGGTAAGGTGGGTTTTTTCACCTTTCTTACAGCAGCTCACATCAGAAGGTCGGGTTATTACAACGTAGCAGGTAGCATATGTCCAGTGCTGGTACCATTCCATGGGGATCAGCTTCCCTGATAAGTCAGAGCTGGAAATGGACTTAGGGGAAAGCATCCTCTAAAAAAAAAACGGGGCATGGGGTGGGGCTTCTGATATCTGGTACAGCAAGGAGACAACTCTCTTTTCCCAGGTCCTAAAACCTCTTGAGGCGAAGGCAGAGGGGCCAAACAATGGGCTAGAACCAGGTTTTGACACCAGCTCTCAAATAAGTGGAAATGAGTGAGGAAGGAATAATGAACTGCACTACACAAGCTATTGCCAAATAGTTCCTGGATGAGTAAGGTTAATGAGTGTTGTGGCCTAATTAAACCACATCCCTTGAATCGTATTTTTCTGCTGGGACAATAAAAGATGGGCTAAGAAAATCTAAAAAGTGTAAATGCAATAAATTATATTTTTACTGGTAGATGTAGGCATCAAATCAGCTGAATCAACCAAATAAATCTATACTTTTTTGTTTTTAACACTGAACGCACCTTCTACTCTAGTGTTAATTGAAGAAAGAACGGTGGATATTTAGAACTACTGATGATGTTGAAAACAGCAGTTAGAAAAGAATGAAGAGAAAAGTTATGAAAACAAAGAGCCTAGGTGGCCAAGAGACTGAATGTAACAGCAAAAAGAAATATCATTTCAGAGTTATGGAAGATTATATGAGTTTTATGCTCAAATCTCCCAATCCCTAATATGGGTATAAATGTGTAGATGAAGACAAATGACAGCATGAAATGGTGAGGACAATCAGATACACTGAATTGATCAGCTGATGTGGAAAAAGAGCATTGTAACCTTCTCATGTAGGCTGGTGCTACTTAATATGGTCTCATGCCAAAACTTTAAGTTATACAGTTATGGCAACAGCTGATTCCTATTATTGGCTCTGCTCACACTTGTACTGTAGGTAGCTTCACAATTTCATGAATCTGTGTGAAAAAGATGACAGATATCATGTTTATTAGCACAGACATGATTATACATAGGATTGCATTTCAGCCAGCAATAATATTTTCTGCTACACCCTACCTCCAGACTAAGTGACGTTCATCTGATTTGATGCCTACATCTATCAGTCATAAAACAGGCAACACTATGCAATAAAGTTTGGCTTTTTTATGTCAGTGTCCACATTGCAGCCAGACCTCTGCACAAAATGCCCTTATGGGGATGGGAGGAGCTGAACTCCTCAACAGCTCTAAAGGAGAGAGATGAGTCCATCAAAAAATGTCTACATAGCACATATAGTAGCAATAAGTAGATACAGTACAGTATGTTGTCTTCAACTTAAACAACACCTTGTTTAATAACCTTGGCAATTAAAACACAGGTTGCATGACATACAAAATCTGTGGACTGTTTCCTCAATCTGTCAGGACCAGAAAATATCTGACCTCACTCAAGTTATATAACTGTTTTCCTAAACATCATTTCACAAGGGTTTCCTGCAAATGGGAACTTCAGAGCAACCTTACTAAGCTATAATATTTAGGCAAGCATATATTCAAGAAGACAGACATTCATCAAGACCGTTCTTAACATGCTCTATTCTACAGAGCAGTGTGAGAATTTTAACACAAAGTAAAACCAAATAAAACATTCTGTTTGTCGATTTAGATAAAAGCACAAAAAATAACAATTTTCAGGCAAAGAGGTTTCATGACATTTGATTATGTCAAAAATGTATTTCTGCTAAGAATGCTTGTCATCTAGACCTATGCTCAAGCAAGGTTCTCTTTACAGGACCAGGGCTTAACTTGGGTGACTTTAGACTAGTTAGAAACCCAGCAAAAATACCTGTCAATATTAGTTATTTACTCTGTGTCTTATGTATGCTCATTCACATGAAGAGCCTCCAAAGTGCATGGATATTTTCATGAGATTCTGGAACAGGCCCAGAACAGTTTATAGATACCTTAGACATTAGCACCTTGCAGCTCCTGGGTAAAATATAACCCTGGTTCGTTATCTTACCAAATGGAATACTAATGCCATTCTAGTTACTTTTCCTATCCATTCAAAACAAGTCATTTATGAAGCCAGCAGTGGTAACATAAGCCAAGGTTTTTTAAGACTGTAGGGTCAAATCATAACTCCATTGAGGTCAACAGGAGTTTTGCCAGGATTTCACCTACACCTCATACTAGGACAAGTGCATCTGAAAACACACAGAAATGGGACTATAGTTCTACTTCTAAAATATCTAGCTTTGGAAGTGTCCTCACTCACTCACTCATGCCCGTCACCCCAATCGGGATATGGGCCGCCAACCACAGATCTCCAGAGTCCTGAGCTGAAACCTGAAGGACAACCAAAACAACCATCAGGAAGATCCAGACCTTCATTAATAGCTGCCTCAGAAGGATTCTCCAGATCCGCTGGCCAGACACCATCAGTAACATCCACCTCTTGGAAAGGACCCATCAACTCCCAGCAGAGGAAGAAATCGGAAGGAGAAGGTGGGGTTGGATAGGACATACACTACGCAAGCAGCCAACTAACATCATCAGACAGGCACTGCGGTGGAACCCCCAAGGCAAGCGGAAAAGAGGCGGTCCGAGAAATACCTGGGGACGCGACCTTCAGGCTGATAGCAAAAAAAAAAAAAATTGGAAGTGTCCTAACATTTCAGAAATCAGCCTGATCCAGGGTCCAGGGGTAAAATATCTAGGTATTTGTATTTTGATGGTGATAGAGCCTATTCTAATGCCCATTGAAGTAATTGGAAAGACTCCCACTGACTACGAGTGTTAGATCAGCACTTTATTTAGCTGCTAACCATTTTTAAGCTTTTCAGATGTGCTTAAAAGTCTGTCAGATAGAGAATCATATTTTTATGTATTGATGAGTATCTATGTAGGAGTTTTGAGTTTATTAATTGTTTTTTATGTTTACAATTTTTGTCAATTACATATCATTGGGTGCACATTATTAAACAAAATATACATTATTTGATCAAAATAAAAAATGGGAGGGGGAATTCCTTGCCCCAAAAAAACTCAGACAGCTACCTATCCAGTATCTAATGTGGACCTAAAAATGCAAAATGTTCTGATGTCTAAAGTATTATTTTCTATTGTGTGTCTGTGCCTCTTGAATCACACTCATTGAAGCCACAGAGGTTACTATCTACATTTGCAGCAGCGTGCTTGCTGTTAAAGAACCTAAAATAAACTACTGCAAGATGTCTTAAAGAGATGAACACAGGCTGACAACATTGTTTATATAATTTCTCAGGGAAAAATTAACACCATACTTTTCTTATATTCTCTTAATTTTGCTGCTGCTGCTATTGTTTGGGGCAGGGGGTGTCATTTTTTGTTTCATGTTAATCTAGTGACCATCACATATGGATCGAGTGAATGAAAAGAAAAACAAGTGGATTAAATTGGTGTCACCATTGTTTCACCCTACATTTCAATCAATGCATAAGAGGAATCAGGGAGTCTACTCAGCCTGAACAGCAACAATCCCATAAAGGAATGGTGGTGTTGGCATAGTGATGTTTATTATTAAAATCCTCTTAATCTCTTTTTAGAGATGGATTCTGCCACTGGAGGAGATTGTTCTGACACACAGTAGGTACCAATGCTGTATAGAGTCAGCTAATCTGGCTAAAGATAAAAGGACATTTAGGGGGGAAGTTACTAACTGAAAAGTAGCGGAGCTCAGCTATGAGGAGTTAAAGAAAACAGGATAAAGAAGTGGCCAAGACTGATGGAGCTGCCTAAGGGAAGTACAGTTTCATGTGTATAAGGTCAAAGGCAATTGACAGATACTTGAAAACCTGGTGGGCAATTCTGAATTGGATTCAGATATGACTAAGAAGCCAGTGAAAGGAATAATGAGTTGATGAAGGATCCACACCAAATAAATTCTTTCACCAATAGTTTTCAATTATATTGGTGTTAAGGAAACAAACCGAGAATATTGCTGTTGCAAAAAAGTTGTCATCCCTATCTCATCTCCAGTGCTACTGATAGCATGGTTAAAAATATGACTGCTTTGCACAACCAGTGGTGAGTGCATCTTTCCACTCCCCATCTCCTATACAAGAAGAATTTTGAGCTTAACAGGTGGTGCTCTCTGAAGCATGTAAATAGGATAGATGTAAGTTACTATTTAGAAAGGCTGGACAAGAGGCTTGGTGAATACGGTGGTGCACTGCAGTGTAGTACAGAATCTTATCAGTATGATGAGCTGGTAGAACCTTGAAATATTACAAAGATGTGGATTTCAACTTCCAGAAGACACATAAGAATTCATGTTGCCTCACTCAGAAGAACACCTTAGCATTTGGTTAAGAGCAGCCACTCGGCACACTGTTCAATTTAAGATGCTAACAATTTAAGACACTGTATTGCTTACTGGTGAAAAAGATGAACTGGAATGAAGGGACAAGAGAAAGAGAATAAGGAAGACAAATTCTAACTGACTAGGCACATGAGTGACTGACCAAACAGAATCTTGACCACTTTAGTTAAATGTTGTACCCCAATCTCCGCTTGTCTGTCTGTTTTAGACTGTGAGTTCAAGGCTGGGATCAGGCCTTTTTATCTGCAAGGAAAATATTAAGTTCACTGTGCCTACTACCAAAAAGCAACAAATAATGGAAGGCAAAAAATAATTCATTCTCAGCTCTGTGCATAGCCTTCACCTCTTAAATTTCTGTTATTACTACAATAGGTAGACAATTTACTTTACTGCTGGCAGACATCTGTGAATGACTTATTATTCCTTTACCCTCAAAAAGACAAGTTTCTGGCTGGCTCAAGAATAAAAACATGATTAAAAACACCTGTGTATCAGATACATGCTGCTATGGCTGCTGATCCATCTGCAGAACAAGCTGGCTAGCTGCTTGAACTAGGGTGGTTTAACAGGGGGATCTCCTCATGCCTCGGTGCATTTTTTTTATCCTCTATCCTAAGAAAGAGGCTAATTTGTGTTATCAGCTCATTATGTATGTTTGTGTCTATCAAAGCTTTTTAGAAATCAACTAACTTGTAAGAATTTCATGTAATTTAGGAAAGATTTTATATAATTTAGATGATTTGTAAGGATATTATTTTTCCATCAGAATGTAATGCTTTGAAAAAGAGCATTCATGCAGCAGTTCATGGGTATAATACAGGTGCAGCAATGTATCAGAAGAGGAACTAGGAACAAAAAGAGGCCTCAGCAAATGAATAGGTGCTTTGATAGTAGCAATTCTGCTTCAGTGGGAGATTTGCTTAGGCTTGGCTCATTACTAACCAAACTTTGTCTACAAGAAAACATCTGAACAACTTTAAAAATAAAATCTTCTGTTTTGAGCATAATTGATAAGTCACTTAGCTAGGAATCCAAATTGCCTTTTTATTGGCTGTCTGCTGTAGAAATAGCAATTGGGTAATCAAACGCTTTCAGTATACTTTCCCTCTTGTGTATGTATAAAAAAAAAAAAAAATTCCCCTCTCACCCCTATGGGTGGTATGTGTCTTCCTCAACCTCGGGTCCTCTACCAGAGGCCTGGGAGTTTGAGGGTTCTGCGCAGTATCTTAGCTGTTCCTAGCACTGCACTCTTCTGGACAGAGAGCTCTGATGTTGTTCCTGGGATCTGTTGGAGCCACTCACCCAGCTTAGGAGTCACAGCCCCGAGTGCTCCTACCACCACTGGGACCACTTTGGCCTTCACTTTCCACATCCTCTCTAGTTCCTCTTTCAGGCCCTGGTACTTCTCCAGCTTCTCATATTCCTTCTTCCTGATGTTGCTGTCACTTGGCACTGCTATATCTATCACCACCGCTGTCTTCTGGTCCTTGTCTATTACCACGATGTCTGGTTGATTGGCCAGTACCTGCCTGTCCGTCTGGATCTGGAAGTCCCACAGAATCTTAGCCCTGCTATTCTCCACAACCTTCTGTGGAATCTCCCATCTGGTCTTGGGAGGGTCTAGCCCATACGCTGTGCAGATGTTCCTGTACACAATGCCAGCCACTTGGTTGTGCCGTTCAGTGTATGCTGTTCCTGCCTGCATCTTACATCCTGCCACTATGTGTTGGACTGTCTCTGAGGCCTCTCTGCACAGTCTGCACCTTGGGTCCTCTCTAGTGTGGTAGACCCCTGCTTCAATGGATCTGGTGCTCAGTGCCTGTTCCTGTGCTGCTATGATCAGTGCCTCAGTGCTGTCTTTTAGTCCAGCCCTTTCCAGCCACTGGTAGGATTTCCCAATGTCAGCCACCTCAGCTATCTGTCGATGGTACATCCCATGCAGGGTCTTGTCTTGCCATGGCACTTCTTCTGCTTGGTCTTCCTCCCATGTCTGCTGCTGCCTCAGGCATTCTCTCAGCAGCTCATCTTTGGGGGCCATCTTACTGATGTACTCCTGGATGTTCCGGGTTTCATCCAGGATAGTGGCCTTGACGCTCACCAAGCCCCGCCCGCCTTCTTTCCGGCTGGTATACAGTCTCTGGGTGTTGGACTTGGGGTGGAAACCTCTGTGCATTGTGAGGAGCTTCCGGGTTTTCACATCGGCAGCCTCCATGTCCTCCTTTGGCCAGCTCACTATACCGGCAGGGTATCTGATGACCGGCAGGGCGTATCCGTTGATGGCGTGGATCTTGTTCTTCCCACTGAGCTGGCTCTTCAGGACCTGTCTTATCCTTTGGTGATACTTGGATGTTGCTGTCTTCCTTGCTTCCTCATCGTGGTTTCCATGTGACTGCGGGATGCCAAGGTACTTGTAGCTGGTCTGTATGTCTGCTATGTGGCCCGCTGGTAGTTCCACCCCATCAGTCTTGACTACCTTCCCTCTCTTCACTACCATCCGGCCACACTTCTCCAGTCCGAATGACATCCCGATATCCTCACTGTAGATCCGCGTCAGGTGGATTAGCGAGTCGATGTCTCGTTCATTCTTAGCATACAGCTTGATGTCATCCATGTAGAGGAGGTGGCTGATGGTAGTTCCACTCCTGAACCTGTACCCGTATCCAGTCCTTGTGATTATCTGGCTGAGGGGGTTTAAGCCTATGCAGAACAGCAGCGGGGACAGTGCATCACCTTATATATATATATATAAAATAAAAACAGCCATTACAGGTAGGCTTCAATGTTTTCCTTTTCCCCTGAATGTAATTAAAGGGTTTATTGTTACTGTGGCAGTTTTGCTAAGGATGTTATCAAAGTCTTGTCCCAAAATTTCCACTACATCATAATATACATGCATTTCAAGTGCTTCCATATCTTGTAACTAACATTTAAAAATTATGCTCAGTATGAAAAATCTCTATTTTACTTTCACAACACACTGTGAACATCTGTCCCATGGACATTATCCCATTTCTCCCAACTGAAATTAACTAATGTCAGAAGTATACTTATATAAGGAGGAAAATTATAGGAAACGTTTGCTTTGGATTAGGAAATAATCCCCCAAATCATATGAAGTCTCCTGCTCTGCTGGCAGTTTATGTCTCATTTTGTCAATTTCATTCTGGTTCTCTTTAAACAAGTTTAGTTATTGAATGCCAAATATACTGAAGAGGTGTCATACTTGAGTCTCTTTCCTCAGAGACTTTTGGCTTAAACATAAAAACTAAGATCTTGGTTTATTGCATTAATAGGTAAATGACAAATCACTTTGCCTTTCCCCAACTGTCAATCCAAACAGGTTATCAAAAGTAAGAATAAAAAAAATAGAATAACTGCTAGCAGAGAAATCAGCTGTCCATAACCCACTACTTGATGCTGGTACAAGCCAATTGTATACCTAACTCTCATCTTAAATTCTGCACTTTGAAATCACGTTTGAAAGGATAATGGGAAGATAAAAAGGATCTGTGATTACCAGCATAAAGTACTAATCTGCTGCATAGATCCTACTGCATCCATCCCCTAACATTTATTCTAAAATGCTTTCAGCTCTTAAATTCACCTTCCAGAACAAGTAGGGGGTTAAAGAAGAACCCAATGGGAGGTTACATTTATTTAATATTCAGCCCTTTCTTGGTTGAAATATTGCAGTCGATCCTCACAGGTATTTGTCAAACCATTAGAGTAATGGTTTATAGCTATTAAGTGAAATTGCAGTTCTGTTTGTAAGTTCCATTTACAAAGGATAAGCAAAGTGCACTCATTTTCTTTTAAAAATACCTGAAACCTTAGCTGTAAGACACTGAGAAATGTATGCTGTTAAGTAGTTCATAGCCCTAGTAAACTGAGGTAATAAATTAAATGCTATTAAATATCTATAAAACATTAAGCTGTATTTTCCTTTCACTTGCTCAGAGTTGATTGATAGTTATACAGTTTATCACACACATCTAGGAACCTCTGGTGCACTTACAGTACCACTAGCTTTGTATACTAATCAAAAATAAAAACACTCAACCCAACGTAAAACTAGTTGATTTTCATAACTGCTGACACATTTAGCATATAAATGTAGAACTAATACATTCCTTTAATCTGTTTTAATTTACTGTTGTTTATTACAGCTTTTTCTGATGATGTAATGAAATACATAGGTAACGTTAAACTTTTCATGGAAAATCTTTTACATGCATTTTTCTGTGCACTTCATTTAAAATGCAATTTACATAGGATTCATGAATTGAATTTTTCTAATCTTCTCTTACAAGTAAATTCTAACGTAAGTTAATAAAAAAAATGTTCAGCCATAAATGTGATTTTTAAGTTGACAAGTATCCCTTTAGTTTTTGGAATGGCCATGAATAGATCAAAGTTTGATGCATTCCCATTGCAATGCATCAAATCCCATGGGCCAGATTCTCATTCTCGATGTGTGCGTGCATCTGTCTGGTCTGTCTGTATGGTCTGTTAGTTTGGTCTGTCTGTCAGACAGACCAGACAGATGAATGGATGACCAAACCAGACAGATGGATCAGACAGACAGACCAGACAATCCAGACAGACCAGACAAACCTGGTCTGTCTAGTCTGACAAGATAGATGGACCGGCCAGAGAGACAGACCAGACAGACAGACCACATGGACCAGACAGACTGACAGACCACATTGACGAATCAGATGGACCAGATGGATCAGACTGATGGACCAGATGGACAGAGGGACCAGACAGACAGACCAGATGGATGGACGGACAGATGGACCCGACCGACGCACCAGATGGACACACCAGATGGAATAGACCAGACGGACTGACTAGAATGATGAGACCAGAGAGATGGCCCAGATGAAGCAGACAGATGGACCAGACAGACCAGATGGACAAACCAGACAGACAGACCAGACGAACAGACCAGACCAGATGGATCAGAGCTAACTGATTCACCAGACAGACAGAGAGTCAAATGGACCATTTGGACGCACCATATAGACACACAGACCAGACCAGACAGACTGACCGGACCAAGAGACTAGACTGACCAGACCAGAGAGATAGACCAGACCAGACGGACTAGACAGACGGATGGACTGAACCGGATGGACCAAACCAGATAGGCCAGACGAATGGACCTATTGGACAGACAGGACAGATAGACCAGACAGACGGGACAGACAGAGCGGACAAAATGGACGGACGGGAAGGACCAGAACTAGACAGACCAGAGACAGATAGACCAGACAGATCTGTCTGGGCCAGTCCGTCTGGTCTGTCTGTCCATCTGGTCTGGTCTGGCTGGTGGGTTCATCTGTCTGGTCCGTCTCTCTGTCCATCTGGACCGTCCATCTGGTCTATCCGGTCCAGTCCTTCCGTCTGTCTGGTCTGCCTGGTCCATCTGTGTGTCCGGTCTGTCTGGTCCCTCTGTCCATCCGTCCAATCTGGTCAAGTCTGTCCCATCCAGTCCAGTCTGCCCTGTCCAGTCCATCTGTTCCAGTCCATCCATCCGGTATGTCTGGTCCATCCAGTACATCTGGTCCATCTGGTGTGCCTGGTGCACCCATCTGGTCCGTCTGTCTGTGTGGTCCGTTTGGTCCATCTGTCTGGTTGGTCCATCCAGTCCTATCTGTCCGATCTGTCCATCTGGCTCTGTCTAATAAAATATCCACTATTGCAATTAGTGAACAAAATGCAGGAACATGCTCAAGTACAACATACTCTACACTTCCAGGTCAGAATGTTTGACTAACAGTGATGATGTAAAAAGTCCTTGATTTTTTTTCCTCACCTACATTCTTTTTACAGCATTCTTCACATTCTTCAAGACATTTTATAACCACAACATACACATACCCAGCTGCTACTTTTATTATCTCTCTTACTCCAGGCTACTTAATTCAACTTTTTTTTATTAACAAAGCTAAACAGGTGTGAAACACCTATAATTTACATTTTAAGTATAGTTACCTAATAATGATAGTTAACCACAGCCTTCTCACAAGGAAAATGCTGTTGAAAACCATGGTTGGTTAACACCATTCCAAATGCAGCTATTTAAAATACATACATTACACACACAATTGGGTAGACAAAAGAGACACAAATAGAAACTCAACCAATGCTCCCCCACACGTGGGCCACTTTCAACTTCTGTTGCTAACTATCTAGAGCTACAAATGAATGGCATTAAAATGCTATTGCATAAACACAATGTCTGTGCCAAGTCTGGACACATTTATTTCCACTTGTTACTGAACACCTTTCATGGACATTTATGGTGCTATATAAATAACAGTAATGTGCATGAGTTTGCAACTCATGAGATATGGAATGTCACCAAAAGAGCTATAAACAGACCGTTCTGCTTATAATCTAAAATGTTTCATAGGTTAGATATTTAAATGCTGAATTTAAATTCTGAAGTAATTTGGGCTAAACTAGCAAACTCCTAAAGTTCAATAATCCACACATGGGGGCATTCTAAATCTGTTGATGTGGGGGACAAAGGTACCTGTAGCTGCATTTCTTATGGGCAATAAATGCTATGGTTTACAGAAAAAAAACTAATACTGAACAAGACCACCTGTATGACTGTAATGCCACAAAAGGAGCAGCCATTACTAACATTAAGGTGTGCCATGAGTAGTACTTTATGTTAGCAGTGATGCTAGCATCATTTTTCTTTAGAATTATTTAAATAAAAACTATTTGTAATCAGAGGCCAAAGGGAAAAATTGAAACAGAAAATCCTGGAGGTTTTTCGCCTTCCTCTGCAGCTTGGGGCACAGATCACTTGCTGGAGGATTCTCTGCACCTTGAGGTCTTTAAACCACGATTTGAAGACTTCAATAACTCAGACATAGGTTAGGGATTTGTTACAGGAGTTGGTGGGTGAGATTCTGTGGCCTGCGTTGTGCAGGAGGTCAGACTAGATGACCATAAGGGTCCCTTCTGACCTTAAGTCTATGAGTTTATAAAAGGCTTTTAACTTTTACCAGAGTCCTTCCTCCCAGTGCTGTTTGGCTATAAAGAGTCTCCACGGCACATATTATAACCAGAGGGTTGCACGGTTTGTTGCTTCAGTAGGCCAAGTTCATTGCACACACCAGGGTCTCCTTGTATTCCTTCTTTTTCCTCTCCCCCCACCCAACCCTCAAGCTACCTATGTGCCACTGTCTCATTCTCTTCTATTTCATGGACCTCCTGCAACCCACACCACCTCCATCATGCCAGGGGCTCTGGCCCCCCAATTACTCCCCTTTGTCCCCATGTCAGAGTCACCTATACTCCCTCTCCATGCCAAGAGTGTGTGTACATTCATTCTCCCCATGCCAGGGTCTCCATTCCCCGACATGCCAGGGGTTGTGTGTGCACTCATCCCACACACTCTTCAAATTCTCCTTCTTTCCTTTCTTTTTCAGTGTGTCAACATTTTAAACTGTATTGGGGGGGACAGAACTAAATGAAGGGTACTGTTATGTTGGAATGTGCTAATGGCTGCCATCACTCAACAATTACAGAGATGGTTGAAATTGGTATCTCTGCTAACCAGCTGCCCGGAGCTACAAGAGTCCTTCATTTCCTCCTTTTCCTTTTGGTTTTTCTGGTTTCCATCAACATCAATAGGACTCTGCCCATTGATGCCTAGAACATTCCCTGAAATTCTGGAATTGATTAGACACAGCATTTAAAAGTTATCATGTTACATCCCAATAGAGAAATGCCATCAAGTTGAGTGTCCCTCAAGCTTGGCTAGAAATATAGCTCCTTGTGGGTGCACATATGGCAATTTCTTGCAATATCCTTGAAAAAAAATCTTACTGAATTAAGTTTAAGTAGGTTTTGAGTCCACTGTATTAAAAATGCAAAGTTTATGTATTATTGTGGGTTTGCATGTAACTTCTCTAGGGGACAGAGGTGACCACTGTAAACCCCAGAAAGCATTATGAACTTCAAAGGACTATTTTAAATAATGTGCCAGACAAGAATGAACTTTTGGGACAAAAAAAGTTAAGCGGGTTTCCCAGGAAACACCTGGGGAGAAGTGAATGAAAAATTCCACTTCCAGTTCTACAAAAACTCAAATCTTTTGAAGCTATGCCCTGAGCACACAATCATTGACTGCTGATTACCTATTCCCAGATTCTGAAGCTTAGAGGCCCAAGCTGTATAAAGGAAAGAATGAATTGTTATGGTTCTTGTTTTGAGCAAAGCGGTTATAAACTTGTGACCCCAGAAAGACCCCTGTGTGGGATATGAAGGACCCATCACTTACCAGAGCACTTGTTGGAGTTGAGGTGTGATCTTTGGCAAGCTTTGTTATTGTTATTAATATGTTTTCCCTAATACTTCCACCTTAAGAATAAGTGTGCATGATTAAAAAGGTTTGTGTGCATAGGCACCAACTCCATGGGTGCTCCGGGGCTGGAGCACCCAAGGAAAAAACATTGGTGGGTGCTCAGCACCCACCAGCAGCTCTTCGCTCTGCCCCGCCCCCCTGCTCCAGCTTACCTCTGCTTCTGCCTCCTCTGCAAGCACATCGCCGTGTCTTGCTTCTCCCCCTTCCCTCCCAGCGCTTGCACATGGCGCGCTGGGGAAGATGCAGGGCTGGAGCGGGGATTTGGGGAAGGAGTCCAATAGGGGCAGGGAAGGGGCAGAGTTAGGGCGGGGACTTTGGGAATGGGGTTGGGGCCAGGGGTAGGGCAAGGGTGGGGAAAGGGGCAGGGGGCATGGGCACCCACCAGCACTGGAGAAAGTTGGCGCCTATGGCTGTGTGTAATTTATAACTGCGGGTAGTTACAACTGTTCATAGCCTCTGTGGAGAAAACAAAGCACAGAATGTAGGCCTGTTTGGGCAGTGTGGGAACTACGCAACCTGGAAAAACCCTGGCCCGGAGGGCAAAAGACATGGGTCTCCACCCAAGATATATGATGGCCAGGGAGCTGGAAGCCTAGGCAAAGGTGCCCTTGGCTGGACCATGGAGGGGGAATACAGGTGCAGTTGCCCTGAACTGTGACAAAGGATTATAAATATTTAGTATTCAGTTGGTAGTTCGCTTCTTGCCCTTTGATAACTGGAAATAAAATTGCTTTTCTATTGCATAAAGTATCTTTAAAATTCAGTTGCTTATCTCCTCATTCATTCAAGAAAGAGACCACAGATTTACAGGAACCAGAACCCATGATACAATTATACTGTATTAAACATACCACAGACAACTGAAAAATAACCAAAACAGTCTTGATCTTAACCTTCTATATCAAGGTATTCTCCAGTGGCCTCCACTGGATCCGGGCTATAAAGAAATTCCAATTATTTTAATTTCTATATATGGGATAAGCATTTAGTTATCAACATCCACCATAAAACACCTTTTTAGCTATTATTGAAGCACTATTACTATGTAGAATTCAATGTGTTTCTACTGTGAACTGCACTGTCATTGGAGCAACAGAGGTTCCTTTCTCCATAAGAAATTCGCTTTGCAGATTTGTATAGTGTGCATACTACGATAGTAGGCGTAGGTTTTTTAGAAAATGCAAAATGAACCACTCTAAAGATGAGTTCTGATGTCTGTTCACTTAAATAAGATACCATTTATGTATTCAGTTTTTACGTTGTATAATAAACTACTTTAATAATATGTACCATATTAATTAATTGCGCTATAAGAAGCTATAGTAAATACCTAAGGAACATGATGTCCACACTGTGAAAGGTTTACTTTGAAGTGAATATCTGATATCAAAATAAGCTTGTTTGTTTTTCTAAAATACTGAACAATGAGGCCAACAGAGCTTTGCCTTCTTATAATTCAAGTTCCATTTTTAATTTAAAAAAATTCTTAGGGATGGAAATAGAATATTATTCCCCAAGTGTTGCAGATATTAGAAATATTAGTGATGTTATTTAGGATTTCCAATCCAAACATGAATAATAGTTATGAGACTTTCAGAATCACAAAGCAAAGATGAAGGGGGAACACTGGTCTTGCAAGTATACCCAGGAAGAGCGCTCTCAGAGGTCAGTAGATGAGTCAGTCTCCCTCATCACATTCGTGAGCCATTTGTTTTCCAGCTCATTTCTGAGACAGAATTAGATATGCTTGTAGAGCTTGCTGTCTTTTTGTAGGGCTTAAAGTGGTCTCAAAAAAGCACCAGGTCTGTGATGGCTCTTCCATGGAATTTCATTACTTTGTGACAAAATGTCAGGGCTTGGGGCTTGTACAGCTTTTTGCAATAGTGTACTTTTATACTACCAGTTTACACTGTACATTTGTATAACTCATCCCAGAATGATTTTAGTGCTCCTACCCCTCCATCTGTAACCCTTTGCCACTCAGCCTTGCCTTGGGGGAAGGGAGAGATGAGGGGTAACAAATGAGTTTGTCAGTGTAACCTAATAGCAGCTGGACTCAGAAGACCTGAATTCTATTCCTGATTCTGCTATTAGCCTGCTGGGTGTCCTTGGGCAAGTCACTTCATAACTCTGTGCCTCAGTTTCCCCATCTGTAAAATAGGGATCACGACTGGAGCTATGTGAATAACTAATAAGTTGGTTTGCCGACTGTTCCAAAACAATTTTTAAAATAATCCATTTTAGGTTGAATTAAACATTGTTTGACTCAAAACTATACATTTTATTTTAATTTAGAGCATTTTGTTAACATTTAATTTTTTAAATAAAATTGAAGGATAGTTTAAAATGCAGCATCATTTTTTAAAATGTCAAAATGAAAAGTTTGGTTTTTTGGAATTTTTTGGATCTAAATTAACAATTCTGTGAGACAGACACCAATTTGTGAACCATTTGTATCACCACATTTTTTTTCTGAAAAATTTCATCCAGCTCTAATAATATTTACCTCATTTGTAAATTACTTTGAGATCTATTGGTGAAAAACTTTGTATAGTAATAATACCCAGCTCTTATACAAATACTTGTGAAAGACAAGTGGAGAAAACAAATGAATACAGCCGAAGCAGGACAACACAGCCCTCAGTTTTGCTATTAGTTTGGCATTGATACAGCATTTTGTCTCTAGTTTGTTAATCAGACATACAGCTTTCTGCTGAGAGAGGCTAAAGGGAAGGGAAGTAAAAACCATAGCACATGGATTGTTGTGTTGTTCCTCGTGGTCTGGAGCAACAACAACATTAGTGCCTTGCTGTTTTTCCTTAATTATTATAATAATATATTATTGTCTGCTATAGGGAGATCCTTTTAAAAAGGTGAGCTTTATAGTGCAGTCTAAATAATTCCAGCACATGCTACATATGTCAGTAATTTGATCTTGTCCCTGCATTATGCCCATATTTTAGTCATGGTTGCCATGGCTACTACCAAATATCAATGCTTGCCTGCTCTGTGCCATCACAGCATAACTCAGTTGAAAACATAATAAGGCCTTCACTCACAAGAGGTTGGGTTGCACATCCAGAATATTAAAACAAGGCAAGAAATAAAACAAAAATCATTCTTCTTTTCTGAGCTGTTGTGTGAGAATAGTGAGGCCAGGCATTGTACATCTGACTTCAACATTTTTGATAATAGTGCCTGTTAGTGGGATCTAGCCCCACTGAACTAGTCAGTTAACGGAGATGCTGCTATACCTAAAAACTGAACTTAGTATTAACACCATTATCACACCCCTTAACATCTGCTCATGTGCTGCACCCCGACAGAATCTTGTTACAGTGTATGTGACTATGGGTGCACACAGGGCTGGCTCCAGGCCCCAGCACGTCAAGTGCGTGCTTGGGGCGGCAAGCCGCGGGGGGCACTCTGCCGGCACCGCGAGGGCAGCAGGCAGGTGCCTTTGGTGGCTTGCCTGCGGAGGGTCTGCTGGTCCCGCGGCATCGGCAGGCAAACCGCCGGAGGCAGCCTGCCTGCCGTGCTTGGGGCGGCAAAATCCCTAGAGCCGCCCCTGGGTGCACTTGATGGAAACTAGATTTGTATCTTAATCCTTCCCATTTCACCAACACCCACTGTGTTACACAAATAAGAAAGAATTCATAAGCCTAGGTCTGCCAAAGTGGCATTTATTGTGTAACAGCAGTGTAACCAGTCGCAGTTTCAAATTAAACAACTCTTGGGTATTGTTCCAAATGAAAATGTAGTGGTCAAAATCAAAGGACAAATAGAAAACTTTTGCAAATCCACTTACCAACAGACAGCATTTTAAAAAGCAACAGATGATGCCTCAAAGGAGGCATCCAAATGTTCTGTGACATCATTTGAACTTTCCCCAACTTCCTCAGTAATTATTGACATGTTTACATTCGTCAGCCATTGTGGTAAACACTGGGATTCTGTTGGGTTGCAGGAGGAAGTGGGGGTGCCTTGGGTTTTTGTCTGGTTGTTTGTTTTAACATTTGGTCTTCTATTCTGCGTGAACTACAAATGTCTTTAACCTACCAACTATGACACTGGTAAGATTGTGACAAGAGAAATAACATGAAGAATGATCTAATAGTGTATTTATCTGTTTTATAAGTACTACAGGCAAAGTTTCACATTAATAAAATATCAGAAGGGTAGCCGTGTTAGTCTGGATCTGTAAAAGCAGCAAAGAGTCCTGTGTGCATATTTATACCTGCCTCTGGAAATTTCTACTCCATGCATCCGATGACGTGGGTATTCACCCACGAAAGCTCATGCTCCAATACGTCTGTTAGTCTATAAGGTGCCACAGGACTCTTTGCTGCATTAATAAAATACATATTTTAAATGAAAAAAGGAAACCTCTCACTCACTTGCTTCTAATAGTTCTATACAATTTAAGAATCACCATTGTCTTTGAAATGGGTAGCTTTTGATTTGAAGAAGCTATCTTTTCTTAAAATCGGTTTGTTTTCTAGTATTGTGTCTGTAGGTCTTCAATTCAATACATACTGGGTAGGTGGGAGTAATGTTTTTAAAAGCTATCATACTACATAACACAAAGATCACATAAAAGAAGGCCATAGAGCTCGATCAAACTGCACTTTAGGCATGTCTCCCTATGTGAACCAGCTCTTCCAAATTCAAGAGTTAATCTCATACTGCCTAATTTTGGTTATTTTTAATTTTCTTTCAGAAATCAAATAATTAAGAATCACAGAGTAATGAAACCCAAAACATTAGGGGTTTGGCTTTGACAGAGGAACATAAAGTAAAGTATGTGAACTTTCCTCTTTCAGTTTCAGGCCTAACCCTAAAAGTAAGGATTTGTTTTAAATATGTTCCTGAGCTAGTTACTGTGTGTGCCAACTTTCACCTCAAAGAGAGTTTAGAAACAGTCACCTTAAAATACTGGTAAATACAGCAGTACAAAAAATATCCATATATTAGTAGAAAGAATTATGTTTTGCCGGATTCCCATAACACTTCCAAAAAACGAGGGCAATAGTCTTTCATCACATTGTATAATGAAAAAAGCATTACAACTTGAAGAAAAATAATGACAAGTTTCCTATATTTTTCCTTTAGAGTGCCATAAAATGTGACTGTTCACATGATGGGGGGTGGAGGGGTGAGGGGTATATCTTAATAAAACTGTATTGTCCATCAGAACAGCATATACCATAAAAACAGAAGTTGCCATAGAAAGAATGCTTTTTAGTGATTAGCTAAAGAAATAAGGGCCTGATTCTTGTTTCATATACTCGTTTTTTTATACCAGTGGAGTTACTTCTGATTTACATCAGTGTAAATGGGCAGACAGTCAGACCATATATATGTAAGAAGAAGGAGGAATATTTGCTTTCAGGACTGTAGTAATGTATACATCCTTTTTAAAAATGCAGCTGGGCTAGCACTAGCAACATGCTGTTCTACAGTTACGCTCCCCCTAGGTGTGTTTGTGACAGATGTCCATTGAAACCATGCAGAATGGGGAATTATAATGAACAGCAAAAGCATGTAATCAGACAAAGTGATTGTTCAGCATCTTTGTTTAATGATTGTCCAGAAAGTGCCAGAATCGTTTACCTCCCAGGGCCTCTCTTTACTTAAGTATGAAATATCTTCTGTTAAAATGCACATAGTATTACAAATGAACAGAAAGCAAGAACAAAATTAACTTAAGCATATTGGTTTCTAGACTTGTTGAAATGAAGTCTGAATTGATGTGTTTCATCTAACTTATCAGTTAAAAGGCATTCTTGATGCCCTCATGTTATCATAATCTCCAAAGCACTGGACAAACAAAGTACATTTGTTTATCATTCTTTCCTGACTAAAGAACTCTGTTTTATTAAAGAGATCAATCACCTGCATACAGTTTAATAGCCTGAGCTGTGCACATAAGGTTAAAAAAAGAGAGAGAAAGAGAGAAACCTGTTTCAATAGCCTACAACTCCCACAGCATTAAGGAAGCTGTTAAAAAAAAGTCAGCTGTTTCTTTAAAAAAATAAAATTATTCTCAGAGCTGGCAAACCCATTAAAATTAGTAATCTAAGACATCTCTAAACAGAAAAGGGGCTCCAAAGAAACCAATTCTGATAAATCAACTAGAAACAATTCTATTTGATTACCTCAAAATGAGCCCTATGATTCTAACTGAAGACACAAATACTTTACATCTTTAATACACGGCTTCTCCATTATTGAATTGTATATACTGTGGAGACAGTCATTTGAGGCTTCCAGCACAGTGATATAGTAAGAGAATTGCTGCTCTTAATGAAGGGTTCACAGACCGGGGCCCAGAGTTTTGAACTTAATGTCAGAGGCAAAACATATAAAGGAAAAAAAATGGTGCATAGTATCATATACACAAACATTTATTATTTCTTATCCCACTGCTGGTATAGTATCAAGTATTCTTCTGCCAAGCATATGCTTATACTGACAGATGGCCTTAAGGGACCAATTCTACACTAGTGAACAAGAACTGCATAGCATCCAGGAGCACAAGGATTTCATTGACAGGATGCACATGGAAAGATCTGGGGCAGAGGATACTGACTGACAACAAAATGACAATAGTGGCACCAGAGAAGGAAGGAGAATTGGCTGCTGTATGGGAGGAGACTGGCTGCTGGCGACCTTGCACAGTAGACTATGCTCCAACCCCCATCCAGGTCCCCGTCCCTCATGGTCAAGGACAAATGTAGTCTACTAGAAATAGGTGGTGAGGAGCACATCCCAATGGCTGAGGTGGATGAGTCATCTGCCCCAAGGCTGGGAGGTTCACAGACACTGCACCCAAGAGGAGGGTGCTGGTGGGGTCAGGAACTCCCTTCTGAGGGGTGTGAAAGCATACACTTGCTGACCTGGCATGGTCCATGATGTCTGCAACATGCATTCAAGACATTACAGAAAAGCTGCTCAGGCTCATCCATCCCCCTGACCAGTACCCCATGCAACTTGTCTATGTAAGTGGTTCTCAATCAGTGGTATGGGGTACACAGAGGTCTTCCAGGGGTACATCAACTCATGTAGCTACGTGCCTAGTTTTACAACAGGCTACATAAAAAACACTAGCAAAGTCAGTACAAACTATAATTTCATACAGACAATGACTTGTTTATACTGCTCTATATACTATACACTAAAATGTAAGTACAATATTTATATTCCAGATGATTTATTTTATAGTTATATGGTAAAAATGAGAAAGTAAGCAACATTTCAGTAATAGTGTGCTGTGACATTTTTGTATTATGTCTGATTTTGTAAGCAAGTAGTTTAAGTGAGGTGTAACTTGGAGGTATGCAAAACAAATCAGACTCCTGAAACGGGTACAGTAATCTGGAAAGGTTGAGAGCCACTGGTCTATGTAGGCATTAATGACAGATATGACCCTGAGCAGATCAGAAATGACTACAGAGCTTTGGGAGCAAATAGAAGAGCATCTTCATATACCAACTCACCTTTCTAATGAGAGCGCTTTAAATTAGGTTCAAAGGGGGCAGGTGACAAGAACCCAAAGGTAAGCATAAAAATGCTACATGTTGTGAGGAGAATGGAAAATTACAATTAGGAAGATAGCAGCAACAAGAGGGAAATCAAGGTGGAGCATCCTCAACATCTTAGATGTCTATATGCAATGCAAGAAGTACGAGGAATAAACAGGAAGAACTGAAAGTATTAGTATGTGAGCTAAATTACGACTTAATTGGCATCACAAAGACTTAGTGAAATAGATCTCAAGACCAGAATATTGATATAAAGGAGCAAAGCTTGTTCAGGGAGGACAGGCGGGGAAAAGAGGTGTTGCAGGAATATATACACTTGTTCTGAGGTACAGAAGGAGGTGAGAGGCAGAGCAGTTGAAAGTGTCTGGGTAAGATAAAAGTGGGGGAGAAATAGGGGCGATATTGTCATACTGTCTGGAGAGGCTCACGACCATGAGTGCCAACCTCAAGGCAGACACCTCACCCTGGTTGTGTCCTCTATAATTAGATTTCATCAACTCAGAAACAAGTGTGAACTCCTAAAGCACTAACAGTCCTCTTGGGCATTCCAGACTCTATCTTGCCATCCAGGCAAGCTGGACTTAATGACTTCAACAACTTTAACAAACTCAGAGAATTGTTGATTGTTAGGTGGGGCCCCATGCAAAGAAAAATTGAAGGGATAAAAGAGTTCAGGAAAGCTGGCAGTTTCTCAAGGAGACAATATTAAAGGCACAGCTGCAGGCTTATCTTTCCTTTGAATTGAGCTAGAATAGTGAGAGACCAATATGGCTCCATCAGAAGCTCTTTAATGACAAAAGAATAGCACAAGCATGTCAGCACAAAATCAGAAAGGCTAAAGCATAAAATGAGTTATACTTAGTAAGAGACATGAAAGGAAAGAAGAGGTTCTTGAACTACATTAGGAACTAAAGAAAGATGAAAGAATGAGTAAATCCCTCTACTTAGTAGGGAAGGAGAGCTACTAACTGATGACATCAAGAGGACTGAAGTGTTCAATACCTTCACGAAAAATATTAATGGTGACTAGATACTCAACACAGTTCTATTAATGAGGGGGAAGGAATGCAAGGCAAAATAGGGAAAGAACAGGTTAAAGAATATTTATGTAAGTGAAGTGTATTAAAGTTGGCAGGGGCTGATAACATTCAGTTTATTGTACTTAAACAACTAGCTGTAGCAATCTCAGAACCACTGCCAATTATCATCAAGAACTCATGGAGGAAGGGTAAGGACTCGAGAAGGGCAAATATAGTATCTATCTTCAAAAAGGGGAACAATGAGGATGTGGGGAATTATAGACTAATCAAAGTTAGGCTGACACCTGGAAAGATATCGGAACAAACTATTAAACAATCCATTTGTAAGCATCTAGAGTATAATTGGGTTTATAAGGAATAGCCAACACGGAATTGTCAAGAACAAATCATGCCAAACCAACCTCATTTCATTCTTTGACAGGTTCACTGGCCTCGTTGATGGGGGGAAAGCAATAGACATTGATACATCCTGATTTTATCAAAGCTTTTGACACAGTCTCATATGACATTCTCATAAGCAAACTAGAGAAACGAAGTGCAGATGAAATTACTATAAGGTGTGGGCAAAACTGGTTGAAAGACTGTACTCAAAGAATAGTTTGAGACATTACAGGGTTAAATGAGCTGTCCAGACTGACTCACTGCCACCTGCTTACACTGTGAGGGAGCCCTGTCTGTGGCCAGCATGAGGAACCCTCTCCAACCACTGACAACACAGAAGCCCCGCCCTTTCCAAAGTGCACAGATTTAATATTCTTGCGAGAGCACACCTGGGCATATCTATGTCAGATAGTTATCAATGGTTCTCTGTCAAACTGGGAAGGCATATCTAGGGGAGTCCCACGGGGTCAGTCCTGGGTCCTGTACTAGTCAATATTTTTGTTAATCACTTGGATAATGCAGTGGAGAGTATGTTTACACAATTTCCAGATGACACGAAAGTGGGACATGTTGCAAGCACTTTCAAGAACAGGATTAGCATTCAAAACTACCATCACAAATCAGAGAAGTTGGCTGACATCAACAAGATTAAATTTAATACAGACGTGCAAAGTACTACACTTGGAAGCGGGGGAATCAAATGCACAACTAAAAAATGGAGACTAACTAGCAAGGAGGTAATACTGCTGAAAAGGAGCTTGGGGTTAGTCTTGGCACTGCGGGGGACGAGGACAAGCTGATCGGCGGGGCCTGGTGCTGGGGGGGAGGGGCCTGCTGGTGGGTGCTCAGCACACACTATTTTTTAGTTATTTGTTAGTGATGGCATAGTGATCAGTGGTGAAGAAGGCTAATATTCTGGGCTGTATTAACAGAAGTATTGTATGCAAGAGCTAGGAGGCAATTATCCCACTCTACCCTGCACTGTTGAGGCCTCATCTGGAGTAGCATGTCCAATTCTGAGTACCCCACTTTAGGAAAGGTATGGCTAAACTGGAGGGAGTGCAAAGGAGAACCATAGGCACTGATTCCATGGGCTGGAGCACCCACAGAAAAAAAATAGTGTGTACTGAGCACCCACCAGCAGGCTCCTCTCCCCCAGCACCAGGCCCTGCCGATCAGCTCGTCCTCGTCCCCCGCAGTGCCTCCCGCCGGCCGACATCAGCTGTTTGGCAGCATGGTGGGGGAGGAACGAGGGGCGGGCTGGGCAATGCATGGCCCAGATGTGGGGAATGGAAGGGGTGGGACCAGCTGCTTCCAGCCACTGAGATGCTGCTCTGCAACCCTGCGTGGTGGTTGCCTGAGAGAGCATGGCTGGGGAGGTGACTCCCACTCCCTGCCCAGGTTCGGGTGCTAGGACAGAGCAGGAGGTCGAGCATCCTCCAAGAAACCTGGATGTTGGCACCTATGAGGAGAACAGCAAAAATTATGCAAGATTATGAAAGCCTATCTATGAGTCCAGGTTAAAAAAAAAAACTGGACAGGTTTAGTCGTGAGAAAAGACAACTGAAGATGGACCTGATAGTCTTCAAATATGTTAAGAGCTGCTATAAAGAGGTTGGTGATCAATTGTTCTTCATGTTCATTGAAGGTAGGACAAGTAGTAATGGGCTTAATCTATAGCAAAGGACATTTAAGTTAGGAAAAACTTTCTAACTATGAAGGGTAGCTAAATTCTGAAATAGGCTTCCAAGGGAGGTAGTGGAATCCCCTTTACTGGAGGCCTTTAACAATAAGTTGGACCGATACCTGCTAGAGATGATTTAGGTTTACTTGGTCCTGCCTCAGCACATGGGACTGGACTTGATGACCTCTTGAGTCCCTTCCAATCCTACATTTTTATAATTCTATGAACTTTTACCTTTACTTCAATGGACGATCAAGGATCAGACTTAAAAATATTGATTAAAAATTAAAGTCTTGTCTTTTGAGATTTCTCTCTTCCCACTCTCCATACAAGTTTACACTGTTTCCCAATCCAAAAAAGCAGGCAAGCAATTAAGCTAAGAAGCTGTCCAGCCACCTCCATTTTCATGGGAGAACTTGAACTTTGCTAGCTAGCTGAAAAATTCCTCTTCATCCGTTTTTAAGTTTCTTTCTCATTTTCCAGCAACCTGGCGTTAGCAATTACATTATCTGTCTACTTCAGGGTGAAAGTTTTCTTTGAACTAAGGACATAGCCTCATTAAAGTGTAGTATTAGCAAAGTGACGAGATATACAAACCAATCCATTGGCAGCTATAATCTGCAGCATGAATATAAAGGTCTCAAAATTAGTGAAGTAAAATTTGAAAAGCAGACAAATCAACTACCAGTAGAGGCAGAGGAAAAAAAAATATTAAATTGATCCGCCAGCTCCTCACAGATTTTAAGAATAAAACAGAAAGAAGAGAAGAAACCATCCTTAATCACGTATCAGCTGTTCCTGTTGCCAGTGATTATGGCAATATTTCACAGAGAACATATGGCAGTGTTTACAGCCATCAGGCAGCATTTCACAGACTGTGACACCATGTGTCCACCAACTAGCCTTCCTGATTGCAATTAATTAGAGAAGAGGCAGGAGGCACTTTTAAAATAATATTAAGTCTCAAAGATGCCTAAAGTTCCAAGGCCCATTTACAAGACTAGGTGACAGGATAAACTATTAAAATTGTAACAAGTCTGGCACAGTGCATTTTTTACAGGAGTCCGTCCCTGAGGAAAGAGACCTAATAAAAAAAATACTTTAAGGAGACTAAGAAAGGGCAGAACTACAATAAATCATTCAGGCTGGTGCTTGTGAAGCCTGCAAATATAAGGAAATATTTGAAGACCCCTAAAGTGCAATTATATGAAGCAGATTCTGATGAAAAACTGCCAGACTCAAAATTATAGGAGTTGCTTTATAGTTGGCAAAACCAAGAGATAGTGTTTCAGATATAAAATTATATGGGAACCCATTATGTTGGTTACACTTATGCCACAGTGCACTTTATTTTATATATTTCATTAAGTCCTTTAAAAAAAAAAGAGAATAAGATGCATGTTATAGGTTTCCATTCAGTGACGCGACAGTTTCTTTTTAAGGTTCCTCATTTGTCCAGTCAGAAGCCTACCTGGTTTCCGCTCAGATTGGCAGTTCCAGATAACATTGCTAAGGGGTGAAATTCACCTGTGGTGTGGAAGGCCAGAGTAGTCCTCTGCCTCACTTAAGCCCTAAATAGCTGCTGGTGGGGGTGGGGGGGCACAAAGCAATTCTTATTCAACCCCTTTACACTGCAGAAAGGGTCATGGTGCCAACTCTCCACAGACTGGCTCAAAAAGTGCAATGGGTGTCGGCCAAGGGAATCCATATATATATCGATCCTATAACTGGTGCAAAGAAGCTGACTGAAACTCAATGTGGATTTGTGGATTTAAATGCGGAGGAGGCCTGGAATTACTTTAAGTCGCAGCTGCAGAAACTGTCGGAAGCCTGCATCCCAAGAAAGGGGGAAAAAACCATGGGCAGGAGTTGTAGGCCAAGCTGGATGAGCAAGCATCTCAGAGAGGGGATTAGGAAAAAGCAGAAAGTTTA
>NC_133775.1:36542393-36547107 GCF_003597395.2 Chelonoidis abingdonii | reverse complement strand
CACAATTTTGAGGACTTCAATAACTCAGTCATGGGTTAGGGGTTGTTATAAAAGTGGATGGGTAGTGTTCTGTGGCCTGCTTTGTGCAGGAGGTCAGACTAGATGATCATATTGGTTCCTTCTGACCTACGAGTCTATGAGTCTATGAGGTCAAGAGTTAGATTTCACCTATAACACTCCTCCAGACACCAACTTTCCCTGGTATACAGTTTTTTAACAATAGGTTGTTATTCCAGGCCCCCAGAAATGTCAAGTTTTATTATAAAAGTCTGTCCTGCAAGCATTTTGAGACACAGAAAATACAAATGTGATTGGTAATTATAAAAAGTATCCAATTTTCCTCAGTTCTTAAAGTCAAAATATGAGGTTAGGTAATACCCATATTCACTCTCCTGAGGATAATTTAAGGGTCACGCTTCAAAGTCCATGTCTTTAACTGGGGTACAGTAACTTGAGATTTGTTCTCATAAAATGTGACATGACAGAAAATGCAAGCCATGTTTAAATGGATGTCAGACTGTTGTGATAGGTAAAATCTTTCCGTCAACACTGAAAAGACTATTTTAAAATTCCAGAGGCAGCTCTGACACCAATCAGCAGCTAAAAATGAGCCACCATTTCACCCACCGCTAAGCTCGCATGATGACAATAGGATAACTTAAAAAAAAACAAATAAGGATAAAATGACAGCTGGCAACTTCACCATCCTTATCTACACTTTTCTAGGAGCAGAGTTAATATTTTAAGCTGTGCATAGAATGTAGAAAGCTTTCAGGTTTTGTACTCAATCAAGAAAGTTTCCAAATTTGTGAAGCTGACAGCTGCCACTGACTATAACAATACTAAAGTTCCCAGCACAACTTATGCTGGGCTCCCTAAATTAGAATTTAAGAGGCTCCTCAGTCCTCCATTCTAACAAAACTGTAACTTAATTATGTCACAAGGTGCTCCACTCACTGCTGTGGCGCCTTCTTGTGGCGTATCTGGCTCACTACTGGTTTAACAGCTCCTCTGGTGGGTTCCCAGCCAAGCCCTTGTCCCAGTCTCTCACTCAGTGGCCCCTCACCCACGTCACAAACTGCAGCACTTCCTTTCTGTGGCTTGGTCCTCCAGCCACGTCACTACAGTTTCTCCCCTTTCATGGTTTCAAAGTCTCTCTAACCAAAATGCCACAGGCAGTCTTCAAAAGCCATTGCCATCCCCATGCCACTCCCCCAGTGGCTGGTAAGAGAATCCAGGACCACCCTCTACACTGGGTACCAACCTAGGAACCCTACAATCAACTGCTACAGTCCATGAGGCCTCACGCTTACTCAGGCTCCAGGCACCAGCCCAGCAAGCAGGTGCTTGGGGCGGCAAGTCAGGCTCTTTGGCAGCAATTCGGCAGTGGGTCCCTCGGTCTCTATCAGAGGGAAGGACCTGCTGCCGAATTGCCACTGAAGAAGAAAGCGGCGCGGTGTACCTGCCACCAATCACGACTTTTTTTTTCTCCCTCGCTGCTTGGGGTGGCAAATCCCTGGAGCAGGCCCTGCCCTGACTGCTATTTTCCCTAGACTTCTTCCTACTCCTTTCTCTCAACCCTGTGAGTAACTAATGACTATCTCCCCCACAGCACCTTCTTTCTGCTCTCCTCTCTCTGGCTTTATACCAGTCTAGCTGGGCTTCAGGGTCAATTAGGGCTGTATATTCAGACCCCACCCCAATCCCAGGGGAAGCCAATCCTGTCAAATAGCCTCTTCTGAGCCACTTTAACTCCTTCAGGGGTCATGTGGGGTGAACGCTCCATCACAAACCACTAATAAAACATGTTTCAAATATATCACAAACAATATTTTCATACTTGTAGCTATTAAGCAATATATAGTAACTTCTGTCTGATATACCACATGCCAGCTGAGGTACCATATTTACAATATTACCCATTATTTATTATTTTAAACTACAGTGCAGCAGTGACTGGTAATCAGGGACTAATGGGGATAGATCTCATTAATTAAATCCCCTCTTATTTTTTGAAAGAAAAGAAAGACTCCCTACAAGATACCTTCTCTCTCAATGCAGTATGTGGCAGATGGGCTGCTCAGGCAAGTACTGTCTTGAGGCCTTGAGAGCAGTCCAAGGAGGGAGGAACTGGTAGTATCTAGCTCTATAACTGTAACTGCAGCAACATGGCATGCAGTCTTGGAAGGAAGGGGCAGGTGATTTTGAGCCGTTATGGCTACATCTATATTACGAGCTGGGTGTAATTCCCCTGCTCACGTACACAGTCACACTAGCTCTAATCCAGCTAGTGTAAGCGTAAATAGCAAGGTAACCATGGTAGCACTGGTTGTGGCAGCGAAGGCACAACTGAGCCATGCCAAGTACAAACCTGCCTACAACTGTTGGGTATCTACTCAACTTAGTTGTGCCTCTATTACTGCTGCTCCCAGGGCTACATTTCTATTTTTGCATGCGGTAGCTGGATGAGCACTAGCAGGACTATGTGTATCTGAGCAGGGGAATCATACCCCTAGCTTGTAGTGCAGACGTAGCCTTAGGTTATGCCTGCATTGCAAGTGAATGGTATAATTGCAGTACAGATAGGTATACCCATGTTAGCTTTAATCTACTGGCATGGGTAACAATAGCAAACCACACTAGTGAGGTGGCAGTCTTCAGCACTGGCTAGCAAC
The DNA here is from genome assembly GCF_003597395.2 of Chelonoidis abingdonii. NCBI lineage: Eukaryota > Metazoa > Chordata > Testudines > Testudinidae > Chelonoidis > Chelonoidis abingdonii. The sequence continues at coordinate 36,544,432 of NC_133775.1, read as the reverse complement.
CACAGGACAAGCCCTCCAAGGTATGTCTATGCTCCATTTGGGAGGTGTGATTCTCAGTCCAAGTAAATTCACAGGTTCAGGGTCAGAAAAGACCATTGTGATCATCTAGTCTGGCCTCCTGTATAGGTCATAGAATTTGTTCAAAATAACTCCGAGAGCATATCTTTTAGAAAAACATCCAATCTTGTTTTAAAAATTGTCAGTGATAAAAAAAAAAAATTCCACCAAGACCCTTGATAAATTGCTTCAATGGTTAATGATCTTCACTGTTAAAAATTCACACCATAGTTCCAGTCTAAATTTGTCTAGCTTCAAATTCCAGCCCTTGGATCATATTACACCTTTGTCTGCTAGACTGATTAGCTCATTATGAAATGTGTTCCCCACATAGCTACTTATAGACTGTAATCAAGTCACCCCTTAGCTTTCTGTTTGTTAATCTAAATAGGTTGAGCTCTTTTGAGTCTATCACTATCATGCATGTTTTCTAATCATTTAATCATTCTTGCTGCTCTTCTCTGAACCCTCTCAAATTTATCACCATCCTTCTTGAATTGTGGACACCCAAACTAGACACAGTATTCCAGCACCAGTTGCACCACTGCCAAATACAGAAGTAAAATATGTTGAGTAGGAGTAGAAAGGGTATCTGGTTTATGCATCCCAGGATCTGATTAGCCCTTTTGGCCATATCATGACATCAGGAGCTCCTGTTCAGCTGATTATCCATCATGACCCCCAAATCTTTTTCAGAGTATAGATTTCTCCAGGTTGTAAGTATGGCCAACAGTCTTTGTTCCTAGGTGTATTTATTTACATTTAATGGTATTAAAACATATATTGCTGGCATCCAGTATATCAAGCAATCCAGATTGCTCTGTATCAGTGACCGGTCCTCATCTTTATTTACTACTACTCCCCGTTTCATGTGTCATCGGCAAACTTTATCAGTGATGATTTTATTTATTCTTCCAAGTCAATAATACAAATGTTAAACAGCATAAGGCCAAGAACCAATCCTTGAGGAACCCTACTAAAAACATACCCACTTGATGATGATTTTCCATTTAGAGATCAGTTAGCCAGCTTTTAATCCATTAAATGTGTGCGGTGTTAATTTTATATTGTTCTAGTTTTTTAATCAAAACGTCATGCGGTGCCAAGTCATCTGACTTACATAAGTTTAGGTATAGTATATCAATGCTATTACCTCTTCAACCAATCTTGTAATCTCATTTTAAAAAAAAAATCACTTTAGTTTGACATGATCTATTTTCCATAAACTCTTGTTGATTGGCATTAAATATATTACCCTCCTTTAATTCTTTATTAATCTAGTCCCATATCAGGTGTGCCATTATTTTGGATGTGACTGACGTCTAACTGACAGGCCTAGACCCTTTTTCAATACTGGCATATTAGCTTTCTTCCAGTCTTCTAGAACCTCCCGATTGTTGCAAGACTTCTGGAAAATCAATAGGAATTGTCCAAGGAGCTTCTCAACCAGCTCTTTTAAAACTCATAGACGAAAGTTATCCAGACATAACGATTTTGAAATGTCTAACATTAGCAGTTGCTATTATGTGAGATATGTAGAATGGAAAATATGCCATTGTATGATATGACTACATCACCTGTTTCTATTCCAAATACAGAACAGAAGTATTTATTGAACACTTCTGCTTTATTATTGATAATTCTACCATTTCCATCTAGTATTGTTCCAGTACCATTCTTAGGAATCTTTTTGTTCTTAATATACTTTTAAAACTCCTTCTTATCGTCCTTAGCTCTGCAGGCCATAGCTTTCTTCTTGTGTCTGTCAAGGTTTTTTCCCCACTTTGAACTTTAGGGTTCAATAAGTGGGGACCTGCATGAACACTCCTAAGCTTAATTATTAGCTTAGGTCTGGTACGCTGCCACCAGCCAGAAGTCTGTGTCTGGCACACTTTCTGTTCCCCCAAAACCTTCCCTGGGGAACCCAAGACCCCAACCCCTTGGGTCTTAAAACAAGGAGAAATTAACCATCCCCCTCCTTT
>NC_133775.1:36489094-36539893 GCF_003597395.2 Chelonoidis abingdonii | reverse complement strand
TTCCCATGATGCTTCCATCTTATGGGCCCGTTGCACCTTTAAGACCATAACCTGGTCTCCTACCTTGAAAGAATGCTCTCTGGTATGTTTATCATACCAGGCCTTTTGCTCTTCCTGAGCATCCTTTAGGTTTTCTTTAGCAAGGGCTAAAGAGTGTCGGAGGGTGCTTTGTAGGTTGCTTACAAAGTCTAGAATGTTAGTTCCTGGAGAAGGCGTAAACCCCTCCCATTGCTGCTTCACCAACTGTAATGGCCCCTTAACCTCGTGGCCATACACAAGTTCAAATGGTGAAAACCCTAAATTGGGATGTGTTACAGCCCTGTAAGCAAAAAGCAACTGCTGCAACACTAGGTCCCAATCATTGGAGTGTTCATTTACGAATTTACGTATCATGGCCCCCAAAGTTTCATTAATCCTCTCCACCAGGCCATTGGTATGATGGTGGTAAGGGGTGGCAACCAAGTGATTCACCCCATGAGCTTCCCACAGATTTTTCATGGTCCCTCCCAGGAAATTAGTTCCCAAATCTGTAAGGATGTTGGCAGGCCAAACTACCCTGGCAAAAATGTCTGTTAAGGCCTGGCACATAGTTTTAGCCCTGGTGTTGCTTAGAGCTACTGCTTCCGGCCATCGGGTAGCAAAGTCCGCGAAAGTCAGTATGTACTGCTTTCCTCTGGGGGTCTTTTTTGGGAAAGCACCTAGAATATCCACAGCTACTTGGTGAAATGGGACCTCAATTATGGGGAGTGGGTGGAGAGGGGCTTTGACCTGGTCTTGGGGCTTTCCCACTCTTTGGGGCACCTCACAAGACCGGACATAATTAGCAATGTCCTTGCCCATCCCCTCCCAGTGGAAGGACTTCCCCAACCTGTCTTTGGTTCTGTTCACCCCAGAATGGCCACTAGGATGATCATGGGCTAAGCTTAAGAGCTTTCCCTGGTACTTAGTTGGAACTACCAATTGTTTTTGAGGATGCCAGTCTTCCTGGCATCCACCAGAAAGAGTGTCCTTGTATAAAAGTCCTTGTTCTACAACAAACTGGGATCGGTTAGAAGAGCTGAGAGGTGGTGGGGTGCTCCATGCTGTCGCCCAAGCTTACTGAAGTCTGTCATCTGCTTCCTGCTCAGTCTGGAACTGTTTCCTGGAGGCTGGAGACACCCCCTCCTCAGACTGTGGACTTGGGCTTGGTCCCTCTGGAAGCGATGTAGGGATGGGGTTGTTTTTGTTGATGGTGAACCGCTTTCCGCTGGTGCACAAGGCGATATTTTAGGCTCTGGCTGAGCCTCTTGGGTAGGGTTGTCTGCTGCTTCTGCCAGTTCAGGCCCGCTGGTGCCCTCTGGCATTGGAGTGGTAGATGGATTTGCAAGCGCTGGCATCAGTGCTGGCAATGGTTCTGGTGCTGGTTGCTTTTCCAGTTCCGGTTCTGGGACTGGATGCACTATGGCTGTTGCAGTCGTTGGCAGGGGATCTGGGTCCACCACCTCTGTCTGGGTCTCTGGTAACACAAACGGGGCCCTTGTGGACGGCTCAGGAACAGGGATGGGTCTGGACGCTTCCCTGGCTTGGCTGCGTGTAACCATTCCCATCCTCTTGGCCCACTTAACCTGGTTGGCCAAGTCCTCCCCCAGTAGCATGGGGATGGGATAATTGTCATAGACTGCAAAAGTCCACATTCCTGACCAGCCCTTGTACTGGACAGGCAGTCTGTATTTTGCTGAAGGATTTTTTCAGCTGTGTTGCTGTAACTTTGAATCTCACGGCTGGGGGGAGGTCCCTCTAGTCTATATGAATCTGAATACCTGTAAGCATTTACCATCCTGATTACAGAGATATTTTTACTTTTTCTTTCTTTAATTAAAGCTTCTTTTTAAGAACCTGATTGATTTTTCCTTGTTTTGGAATCCAAGGTTGAGTCTAAACTCACCAGGGATTGGTGGGGGAAAAGGAAGGAATGGTAATTCCTCTTTGTTTTAAGATCCAAGGAGTTTGGATCTTTATAGTTCCCAAGGGAAAGGAGGGGGGATGGTTTATTCTCCTTTGTTTAAGACCCAAGGGGTTTGGGTCTTGGGTCCCCAGGGAAGTTTTGGGGGAATGGCAAGTTGCCACCACATATTTTGGCTGGTGGCAGCGTACCAAATTTAAGCTAGTAATTAAGCTTAAAAGTGATCATGCAGGTCCCCACTTTTTGGATGCTAAAGTTCAAAGTGGGGAAAGACCTTGACAGGTACGGAGTGCAGCGGGATTTCTAGGAACTAAAAGCCGTAGGATTTTTTTCTCTCCTTTCTAGCTGCCTGGAAAGCGCCTGAGGGCAGAGGTGTTAAGGTTTTTTAACAAGGGTCTTTGTTAGAGAGGAGCTTCAAGCTGTGAGCAGCAGACAGCCAGCAAAAGCATTAGAAGTTAATTGTCTTTTTTCTTTCTACCCTCTCGGGTATAGCTAGTTAGAAATCTCTGTTAAGCAGCAGCCTGAGCTGCAGAGTAGTGTGGCCAGCACAAGAAAGCAGCAAAAAATGAGCCACCAAAAAAGAAGTTAAACAGAAATGGCTAGGTCTGAATGCAGAAGAGAAAGCCAAAGAGGGCTGACCACAGGAGAAGCTGGAAATGAAGAAAACAGAAGAAACAAGCCAAGAGGCTGCCCACCGGAAGAGCTTTGAGCTCCAGAGGAGGCCCACCAGCAGCCTGGAATAGCCAAAGGTTAACCTGGATGGAAAGCCCACTCTAACACCCTTCTCCAGTACTGTTTCCCATCCAGAAAATTCCCCACCTACAAGGAGGGGATGACACTGAGGCTCCTTAGAAATTTTGAAAGGACCTGCCATGGCACAACATGTTCTACAGACCAGTAATGATACAGCTGAGGCCACAGCTCAGTGGACCCTTAGCAGAGGTGGCGGCTGAAATGCCTTAAGGAACAATGAACGATATGAACTTTTTACAACCAAAGCCAGAATCAGTATGGGCTTAACACCTGAGCATGCCCGTCAGCGCGTTCGAGAGCCCTAATGGAAACCAGATGTGGTCATTACCCGACACGCCTACCACATGGAAAGGAATTGGAATGCTGGATATCAAGCAAATGTTAAACTCTGAAGAGCGTCCTCCTAACAATGAAGCTAGTTCTTAGAGGGTGTTCCTGAGGAATAAGAAAGGTACATCCTAGATGGGAGCCCAAACTGTTCACCGAGGTGGGCGAAATTGGTGCCAGAGGGTGGACAGTGGCCAGAACAGAGAAGAAAGCTATTAGCAAGGGAGTGAATATTACAGGGGCAACCAAAATAAACCCAACACCCCACCTACAAACCCATTTACAAGTTAAGAAAACAAACATAAGACTAATCTGCCTTTCCTGGCTAGTACTTACTATTTTGAAACATGAGAGACTGATTCAGAAAGACTGGAGAAAACCTGGGTGTACGTCCGCTCCCTCTTAGCTTCAAGAGCGAGCAACCCCCAAAACAAAAAGCACAAAGACTTCCCTCTACCGAGATTTGAAAGTATCTTGTCCCTCGATTGGTCCTCTGGTCAAGTGTCAGCCAGGTTTACTGAGCTTCTAAACCCTTAACAGGTAAAAGAGACATTAACCCTTAACTATCTGTTTGACAATCCCCCTCCTTTTCCCCCCCAGACGGAAAAGGAGGGGGATGGTTAATTTCTCCTTGTTTTAAGACCCAAGGGGTTGGGGTCTTGGGTTCCCCAGGGAAGGTTTTGGGGGAACAGAAAGTGTGCCAGACACAGACTTCTGGCTGGTGGCAGCGTACCAGACCTAAGCTAATAATTAAGCTTAGGAGTGTTCATGCAGGTCTTCACTTATCAAACCCTAAAGTTCAAAGTGGGGAAAAAACCTTGACAGTGTTCCTTTGCTTCCATTATCAAATTTTCTACAATTCCTAGCTTCTGATTTATATTCATTTCTATTCACTTCCCCTATTTTCCATATGTTACATATTATTTTTTTTTAATTTTTACCTTGATCAAGAGCACTTAAAATAGCAGTGTGGACATTGCACCACTTGGGATGGCTCAGGCTAGCTGCCAAAGTCCAAGCTCACCCAACCCCCTTGGACCAAACTCAAGTGGCTAGCCTGAGCCACTGCCAGTGCCACAGCATCCACACTATTGTTTTTAGTGCCCTAACTCAAGCTGAACTAGCACGAGTGTCTACCCGCATTGGGAATCACACTTCCCCAGCTGCAGTGTAGATATAATCCCAGGGACCCTAGGTTCATATTCTGGTTGCAAATCCATGCTGAAGTCCATGCCACCATTTCTACATTGCTATTATTACCTATGCTAGCTAAATGAAAGCTAACGCACATATGCCTACCCATGCTACCATAATACCTTTTCTTTGTAATGCAGGCATACCCCAAAAGAGCTGGAACAATGAACAGTGCTGAGTTGAGTACACGTTCCCAGATTGCTGTCTCAATCCCTTTTGGGGCTAAAGAAGATTATGTTCCTAAAGCCTGAGCAACTTCCTTGCAGAGCTTCAGAAGAGACAGCAGCATCATTTCAATTTGAAGAGTAGGGGCAGCAAGAGGGACCAGTAGGAAGAAGGGACTTTGCAGCCTAGTATGATAAGTCAGGACAGCTCTAAAGCTTGGTGGAGGGGTAGGGCTCTGCAGCCTGCTGAGGGAGTTCCAGACAAGGGAAAGCCTTTGAGCAACAGCGTGAGTACTCTAGGTGGCCCTTTGGCTGGCAGGCATTCTCTTCTACTCAGAAGAATAGAGGCCAGTTAGCCAGTGGAGAGGGCTTTTACATAGCTGCCAAGTTTGTGCTGTTCTGTGTATGACATTTTACGCAAATTTAACATGATCATTATTTGAGAATATGCAAAAGTTTGCATACAACCATAAATTTCAGTTTAAATAAAATAAATTGTATGAATTTAGTGCTTGTAATAGCCATGCACCTATTTGACCTTTAATGACAACCAGTCACTGATTGCCTTTACACTTGTCCCTCAAGCAGCATGAACAGTTGTGGGGAGGCAAGACTTTATTCCTTACACCCCCTCTGATGGGATGGAGAAATCTTATGGGGAGCCAGAAGCAATGTCTGGGTGTTCCATGTAGCTAGGAGGATGGAATTGCTGACAGAGGAAGGAGCCAGGGGCTACTGGGATGCACTGTGAAGTTTGTGTGTTGGGGGGTACACTTTGGGGTGGCATCAGCCCATCCTCCTCATTAGCCCCTACCTCTTACCCCCCCTGTGTGTCCCTCATTAACTCCTGCTTCTCAGCCTTTCCTCTAGTAGCTTGTGACTATCACACAACTCCTTATCCCATAGCTCCAGTCCCCTCAACATCTCTCATCTCCCTCCCACTAGCCCTCAACTCCCCTGTCTGTGCGGCCTCTCTTTCCTGTTCCATGCAGGCTGAGAACCAAATGGGTAAGTAAAAAGCAACAGAGAAGACACCTGGTTGCCTCACCAGGTACCACAGCAGCCCCCTAACAGCCAGGAACATCAACTGCAGTTGGTGTGAACTGAATGAGGGACACTCAGGCTGGGCTGGAGGGTGGGAGACTGGAGGCATGAGAATCACACAGTATGTCTGACACTTGGCAAACTGAGGGGAGCAAAAAATGTTGTGTGGGGGCAAGATAGGACATCCAAAGTGAATTTACTGAGTGTGCAGGAGAATCAAAAATTATTTTATTTAAGGGGACCGAAATGCTTTATTTGTGTGGGTGTAGGGAAGTTAGTATGATTTTAATAGTGGGGAGAGAATCCTGACTGAGGCCTCTGAGGCACTAGCTAATATTGTTGAAATGAAATAAAGCACGTATTTGCTTTTTAATGTTGCACTGTATTACTGATTCACAATATCAAAGGCCCATAAATCTGTGGTATCAAATTGCCAGCTCCAGCCCCACTACTTATTTTGGGCACCAGCTTCCACAATACCTAGAGCAGGGGTCGGCAAACTTCAGCAGGAAACAGAGCTGGTCTCACATACAGTAAGAGATAGATGCTATCCTAAACAGTTTACACTCTAAAGAGACAAGACAGAGCAAGAGTAGGGGAGAAGAACTGAAACACAGGGGCCATGTTTAGGCTTCACTTGAGTCTTCAACTCAACCACCTATGCTGAAGTAAAACTACAACCTATCCCACCTATGCTAGGATTTTACAATCTGCTAGCAGTCTCATGACAAACACCCCTACTTAGGCACAGCCAGAGAGATGAGCAACCCCCAAGGTCACACAGGATACCTGTGACACAGCCAGAATTTGAACCCACATCTAAGGTACAACCGAATGCCGTAACCACAAAACGATCTGTCCTCCACATGATAGAAACGGCAATGCTTGACAAGTCTAAGCATTTTATTTTATTTTTTATTCAGGAACTCTGGTGACTTAAGTCCCAAATATTTTTATAAAAAAAATAAAATCAACAAAAATCAGCCTGAACATTGTAATGTATAACTATTGCATAACACAAAGAGTGCCTACAGTTGGTACATTATTTGATTACACCCTAATGCAGTAGGGTCACAGCTAGTGAAGTAATAAAACAACTACTGAGAGTGGTCTAGGGAAAAATCAACATGGCTTTAGTAAATGTAAGCTATGGCTTTTTAGCATGTTTAAATTATTTTGAGAGCATTAACAAAACCGTCAATAAAGGAGATCTAGTACAGACAGTTTATTCAGACTGACACAGGGCCTGGGTTCTGTCAATAATTTATATTTCATGATAAGTGAAAATTAATATGAGACGTTGTAAAGGGGACATCACAATAAATAATTCACACTTGTATAATAGTAGCAGATCTAATATTAGAGCTGTGTCTAAATTCCTCTTCAGAGTTTCACTTCAGAGTTCCACTTGGATTCGCAAGACCAAGTTTTATTTAATTTTTGGTTCAAAGGAACTCAAAATCTAAAAAACAAAGCTGGGTTAAAACCACTAGTTTATCCTGTATGCACAGTAAATCCACACAAAACTGAATTTTACATGATTCTGATGCATCTCCCTTAAGTCAGGCCATGTTTAGAAAATTCCAGTTCAGCTTAAGAAGATTACAACCTGTAGCAAGTCTTTCAATGATCATAGCCTGAATTTCAAGTTCATGTTGAAACTTGAAACAATGCTAGTTGTTTGGTGAACATTTTGCACAGCTCTAGTATATACATTCTGCAGACTTCAACCAGCAAAACCCTACCTGAGAAGGTCTAACCCAGTAGAGGACAATGGTACACATATATCTTGCAGTTGGAGAGATACACGGAAACAGCAAGCTCTTATGTAAACTGTATTAGAGTGGAATAGATAATTTTAGAAAATTATTTGACAAAGATAACCTCCTTCAGTTCATGGGACATGACTGCATTACAATTTGCTTAAATTCATTACTCAGAGGTAAGTATTTTCCTCAGCTGGCACATGGTTAATATAGAAGCTTGCTATGCCACCTGCCCCAGCAGCCCCCAATGTAGCAGTGTTTCAAGGTGAGGGGGGGATGGTTGCAGTGTTAGTGTGCTCTGTCAAGCCCAGCATACTGTGGCTATCCCAGGTTACCCTAAAGAACCCTGTAGCCAGGGCTGGCAAAGAAACAGCCCTTTGACCAGCTCCTTTTTAGCTCCTTCTCAATCTGGTCTAGAAATCCAGTCTTAAAAAAATTGAGACAGGAAAAACCCTCACTTTCAATAGGCCAGTCACAGTAATCAAATACCATTAAGTTATATGGTAAAATAGATTCTGCTTTATCTAGATTAACCAAAAGCCAAACGCTCATCAATTGGTCTTGCCACACAGTTATTAAATAGCTGTACCTTTTGTTCAAGGTCAGGCATAACTTCCCTGCCTGTTTCTAAAGTTAATATCTTTTTCCTGGGCACAGAACCAAAAAGGTCATTAACTACAATCCAAAACTTTAAAAAAGGAGAAGGATTGATCTCCAAATCACTAGCAAATGACAACCTTTCAAATGAACATTTTAAATCCATTATGAGCTTTTTACTACAAGGTAAAATATATATTTGACATTCTGAAAGATGAAAAAGGAGAAACTGTTATTAGGCTTCACTATATCTTCCTAAAAATAACTCTGCTTATTATACATTTTTAAAAAGAGCACCCCTTAAAATAAAATATAGCCTGTGATGGGGTCATTAATGAATAAATTAGTCCAATTGTGATTTTATAATTGCCATTGTAAATGTTCTAAATTTAAGCATCTGGAAAATAGAACATTTTCAGTGTGGTGAAAATTGTTTTTGAATTGGCAGAGTGGGTAAACCTAGAGTGTTTTACTTTGCCCTGCTTAACAGAGTTGCTTTTCCATGATACCTGTACCAAAGGGGACTGAATTCTTCACTGGAGTTTATTGGTTTTGCTGAGGGTACTACAGCAAGGCAAATTCAGTTAAGCTAGTAAATTGGTTCAGAGTATATTTCCTTGTGTCCATTTTGCCCACCTATTTTCAGATGTCTCCAAATCCCACTGCATAATTTTTGTTCAGAAAAAGACAAATAATTGGCTCCTTTATAATATTCACATTTTAAAAAAAAATTGAAAATTACTGATATCGCAACAGTATTTGCAATCTAATTTTGATTCTTAGGTTATACTTTTGAAGGACTAGTATTTTGGAGGGTTGTCCATGCTATTTCATTTTTATGGAATCATAATAAACTAATTACTTGTAGGAAATATATCTTTAAGCTTTTGATGGCTTTCTAATAGTGGAACTAGACTGAAAAAAAAGCACAAGGATAAGGAAATCAGTTTTCAGGATCTGTAATAGCACTGGAAAAAGTCTTAAAATCATTTGAAAAGACCTTGAAAGCTCATATAGCTCATACTCTTATGTTAATGTAGAATTGATTTAATTATTCATTCTTTCTGTAGCTTAATTTGTTTTCTGATTTCACATTACTCATGTATAGAGAAATATATGCATACTATACATAAACATTAAGGTTGATGAACTGAGCCTTCAGAAGTTGGGAAACGCAATATTAAGGTTATACACCCAATCTTAACTCTGCCACTTTGTACCTTAAAATATTATTTCTCTTAACATCATCAGTGATCTGGAGTTTCTCATATAACCTCACAGTAATTTTCACTACAGTCCATACAGTATTCAGATTTGGGTTGATTTTCAAGTCTGAATAAGTTCTATAAGTTTGAAAAAAAATCAGTATATCATTTTAAAATTAGGGAAGTTAGAAAAACTTTCATTTGATTTTTAGGTCACTTCAAACTGAAAACAGTTTAGAACACTGAGGGATTATAAAGCTCTGAAGCAATCTCATTTGTACATGCCAAATGTATCAGACTTGATAATGCATTAGAGTTCAGAATTAAAGGGAAGAAAGCTTGAGGTTGTGATTAAGCCATACAACTGACAGGATGGGCCTCTCGTTCTGGCTCCCTTACCGTTTTTCTGTGTGATCTTGGGAGAATCAGATAATCTCTTACATCTTCTTGAAATTTAATAATTTATATTTCATTTTCAAAGTTTGGCATATCTATTTCTCAGTGTCTTTCTAATGAAAGGATTATCTTTATTTTGATGAATCCACCACCATATTTTCCTATCTTTGTTATTTATTCACCACCATATTTATATATCCCCTTGTTGATCACAAATCATTTACCAGATATTGAAGCTAAATTTATTGGTGTTGTGACAAAGTTCCTCCTCTACTTTGGTGGGTCCTGTGCTGTCATAAACAGATAGGTAAGAGTTAATGTCTCTTTTACCTGTAAAGGGTTAACAAGCTCAGTGAACCTGGCTGACACCTGACCAAAGGACCAATCAGGAGACAAGATACTTTCAAATCTGGGTGGAGGGAAGTCTTTGTTTTGTGCTATTTTGTTCTGTTCTTTGTTCTCTCTTGGGATTAAGAGAAGCCAGTCATGTAACCAGATTTCTCCAATCTTACTGAAACAGACTCTCAGGTTCCAGATAGTAAGTAATAGATAGAAAGCGGACTAGATTTGTTTGTTTTCTTTATTTGCAAATGTGTATTTTGCTGGAAGGATTTTACCTCTGTTTGCTGTAACTTGTATTTTATGCTAGGGGGAGGGGATGGGGTCATTAATGAATAAATTAGTCCAATTGTGATTTTATAATTGCCATTGTAAATGTTCTAAATTTAAGCATCTGGAAAATAGAACATTTTCAGTGTGGTGAAAATTGTTTTTGAATTGGCAGAGTGGGTAAACCTAGAGTGTTTTACTTTGCCCTGCTTAACAGAGTTGCTTTTCCATGATACCTGTACCAAAGGGGACTGAATTCTTCACTGGAGTTTATTGGTTTTGCTGAGGGTACTACAGCAAGGCAAATTCAGTTAAGCTAGTAAATTGGTTCAGAGTATATTTCCTTGTGTCCATTTTGCCCACCTATTTTCAGATGTCTCCAAATCCCACTGCATAATTTTTGTTCAGAAAAAGACAAATAATTGGCTCCTTTATAATATTCACATTTTAAAAAAAAATTGAAAATTACTGATATCGCAACAGTATTTGCAATCTAATTTTGATTCTTAGGTTATACTTTTGAAGGACTAGTATTTTGGAGGGTTGTCCATGCTATTTCATTTTTATGGAATCATAATAAACTAATTACTTGTAGGAAATATATCTTTAAGCTTTTGATGGCTTTCTAATAGTGGAACTAGACTGAAAAAAAAGCACAAGGATAAGGAAATCAGTTTTCAGGATCTGTAATAGCACTGGAAAAAGTCTTAAAATCATTTGAAAAGACCTTGAAAGCTCATATAGCTCATACTCTTATGTTAATGTAGAATTGATTTAATTATTCATTCTTTCTGTAGCTTAATTTGTTTTCTGATTTCACATTACTCATGTAATTCCTCATGTGTCGACCAAGGAGTTGGGTGAGTTTGGGGGAACACCAGGCCTGCCTTTCTACTCCGGGTTCCAGCCCAGGGGCCCTGTGGACTGAGCTGTACTATAGTGGGCTCTCCTGTAAGCCAGCTGCATGACAGCTACAACTCCCTGGGACTACTTCTACTTCCCCATGGCCTCCTCCCAACACCTTCTTTATCCTCACCACAGGACCTTTCTCCTGGTGTCTGATAATGCTTGTACTCCTCAGTCCTCCAGCAATATGTCTTCTCACTTTCAGCTTCTAGTGCCTCTTGCTCCCAGCTCCTCACATGCACATCACAAACTGAAGTGAGGTCCTTTTTAAACTCAGGTGCCCTGATTAGCCAGCCTATCCTCATTGATTCTAGCAGTTTCTTCATAATTGGCTCCAGGTGTCCTAATAGTCTGCCTACCTTAGTTGGTTCCAGCAAGTTCCTGCTTGTTTGGGAACTGCCCCTGTTACCTTACCCAGGGAAAAGGGAGCTACTTAATCTGGGACTAATATATCTGCCTTCTAACACTCTCCTGGAGCCATCTGGCCTGACCCTGTCACAATGTGTAATTCTGACCTTTCTTCCCCCCCCATCTTAAAATAAATGATAGTTACTCATTTTTCCAGTACTGTACTGTGAAATATCAATTATCCTCCAGTTAGTCTCATAGACACCAACATTTCCAGTACTATTGTTTGTTCCTTTAGTAGTGATGTGAACATCTTCAGATCCTGTTGCTCTGAATACTTCCAGGTTTTCTAAGTATTCTTTGGCTTGTTCCTTCCTGCCTTCTGATCTCTCCCTTTTCTCACTATTCCATTTAAGCAAGCTGTAACTATTATCTCTTTTTAATAAATACTGAAGCTTGGTGGCTACTAAGCATTTCATCATTTGCCTCGTCAACCATTATTTGCTCTCCTTGCCTGGTAAACAGCAGATCTGCACTTTTCTTTATCATCTTCTTGTTTCTTATGTACTCATAAAACTTTATCACGTTCCTTTTTACATCCATTACTAACAATGCTTTGCTTTGCTTTGCCATTTCTGAGTTCATTCCTATGTGTTCTACAGTAGAACCTCAGAATTACGAACAACCATACATTTCATTTGGAACTGGAAGCACACAATCAAGTAGCAGCAGAGACCAAAAAAAAGCAAATACAGTACAGTACTGTATGAAACAAACTACTAAAAAAATAAAGGGAAAGCAGCATTTTTCTTCTGAATAATAAAGTTTCAAAGCTGTATTAAACAATATTCAGTTGTAAACTTTTGAAAGAACCACCATAACATTTTGTTCAGTGTTATGAACAACGAGGTGTTTGCAGCTCTGAAGTTCTACTGTACTTCTTCCCCTGTATTCTGGTAATATCTCCTCTTTCAAATGTTGTGTGTGATTCCTTTTTTTAATTTGAGGTCTTTACAAGCCTTCTGGTGCAGTGTCATTAGTCTTTTACATCTTTTCCTACTAGAAAGGAATAAAGAAAACATTAAAACTTCTATCACCTGTTCCATTTTATTGTCACTACTAATCTGGCCTTGGAGAACAAGGAAAATAGACCAGGCTTGATTTTTCAAAGGTGCTGAGGAGCTGTAGCTTCCATTGATTTCAATTGGACTTCTAGGTATGACCACTTCTGGAAAAAAAAAAATCAAGCCCATTGAATTCTTCCTTATGCAGGTTAAAATTATAGGCTGTCTTGAAAGGTGCAGGCTTAAGTATCTCCTCTAAGATTCTAAAATGAGAAAGAAGTTGAGGGCACATACCACCTTCAGGACTGAGCCTCATGTTTGTGCATAGGTTCCAAAATCATGACTTTAGGAGCAATTCCAAAGCAGAGGAGTGTGAGATCAGTGTTCACTTACTTTGGTTGCTGGTGCTGCCTGTGTTCTCTCCTATCCAATCCACCAGCCAAACAGACTCAGATTTGCAAACAATCATTGTCCAGAATCCCAGATAGTAAATGTAATATTCAGAAGATTAGGTTTATGTACAATCATAGTAAAAGCTATGATTTAAAAAAAGAGAAAAAACATTAAAATTATTAATCCTTATTTCTTCTGCTAAAATAGGTTGTTGTCCATTTGGCAAATTGGTTTGTTCCCATGTTTCTACAGTTTTCTTTCTGTTTGTTTGTTTTTGTTACTGTTGTGAGGGTGTTTTTCTTCTCCATCATCACTACATGACAGACATAAGAGCAGCTTGAGAACTCCAATATTGTCTTCCACTGCAGCAAATCAAAATAGTAATCAGTTTCATAGGCACAAGGAATATTGATTTATATTTCACAGAGAAGTTCTGACCAAACTGAAGCAGTTTTAAATAAAAATGGCCCCCATTTTGTGGGGTTTGTATGTGAATAGTTGGATCTGAACCCAAGCCTACTATTACATTTCTTGGCTGGATCCAAAACTGCAAAGGGCTTTTTTTCAAGTTTTCTTTTTAGATACAGATCAGAATTTATATGGAGGTCAAAAATAGCTGCTTTTTTTAAATGTCCCCAATTCAAAGTGGCCAAGCCTAGCAAAAATAGCTCAGAAGCTTTTGACACCATCAAAGGTCAGTCTACCTGAAGCTTACTCTGTCCAGACCTAATTTAAATCTTATCCAGACTCAGGTGCTGCCTCTTCAACCTTTCTCTATCTTTCAGGCACAACTGATCAACATTTGGAATTAACCAGGTCAATATGGTCCTCTCAGGGATACATATAGCAGGTAGTTAAAGTGGTAGAACAGATCAATAAGATCAAACTTTTAAATAGTAGAATTTAATAAATTAACAAGCAAAGCAAATTAATCACACTGTTAAGCAATAGAATACCAGTTAAAATTTATTAAATATTTTTGATGTTTTTCTACATTTTCAAATATATTGATTGCAGATACAACACAGAATACAAAGTGTACTGTGCTCACTTTATATCATTTTTTATTACAAATATTTGCACTGTATTTTTCAATTCACCTCATGCAAGTACTGGAGTTCAATCTCTTTACCGTGAAAGTGCAAGTTACAAATGTAGGTTTTTTTGTTACATAACTGCACTCAAAAACAAACCAATGTAAAATTTTAAAGCCTACAAGTCCACTCAGTCCTATTTCTTGTTCAGCCAATATCTAAGAGAAACAAGTTTGTTTACATTTACAGGAGATAATGCTGCCCACCTCTTAATTACAATGTAACCTGAAAGTGAGAACAGGCATTCTCATGGCACTGTAGCAGCTGGTATAGCAAGATATTTACATGCCAGATGCACTAAA
Source organism: Chelonoidis abingdonii (assembly GCF_003597395.2). NCBI lineage: Eukaryota > Metazoa > Chordata > Testudines > Testudinidae > Chelonoidis > Chelonoidis abingdonii. The sequence continues at coordinate 36,525,789 of NC_133775.1, read as the reverse complement.
GATTCCTATGCCTCTTCATGCTTTGGCCACTGTTCCAGAGGACATATTTCCACACTGATGATGCTCGTTAAAAAAAAATGTGTTAATTAAATTTGAGACTGGAGAATTGTATGTCTACTGCTCTGTTTTACCCACATTCTGCCATATATTTCATGTTATAGCAGTCTTGGATGATGACCCAATACGTTTTTCATTTTAAGAACATTTTCACTGGAAATTTGACAAAATGCAAAGAAGATACCAATGTGAAATTTTTAAGATAGCACTCTACCCAAGATTTAAGAATCTGAAGTACCTTCCAAAATCAGAGTGGTATGAGGTGTGGCACATGCTTTCAGAAATCCTAAAAGAACAATACTATGATGCAGAAACTACAGAACCCAAACCACCAAAAAAGAAAATCAACCTTCTGCTGGTGGCATCTGACTCAGATGATGAAAATGAACATGTGTTAGTCTGCTTTGCTTCATTACCAAACAGAACTCATCATCAGCATTGACGCATATCCTCTGGAATGGTGGTTGAAGCATCAAGGGACATATGAATCTTTAGCACATCTGGCATGTAAATATCTTGCAACACTGGCTACAATAGTGCCATGCAAATGCCTGTTCTCACTTTCAGATGACATTGTAAACAAGAATCAGGTAGTATTATCTTCTGCAAATGTAAACAAACTTGTTTATCTGAACAATTGGCTGAACAAAAAATAGGACTGAGTGGACTTGTAAGCTCAAGTTTTACATGGTTTTATTTTTGAATGCAGGTTTTTTTGGTACATAATTCTACATTTGTAAGTTCAATGTTCATGATAAAAAGATTGCACTACAGTACTTGTATTAGGTAAATTGAAAAATATTTTTTGTTTTTTAATAGTGCAAATACTTGTAATAAAAAATAAATATAAAGTGAACACTGAACATTTTGTATTCTGCGTTGTAATTTAAATATATTTGAAAATGTAGAAAACATCCAAAAAACTTAAATAAATGGTATTCTATTATTGTTTAATGGTGCAATTAATCGCACAACTAATCACGATTAATTTTGTTAATCACTTAACAGTCCTAATCCAAATGTAATTAATTTTAGAGACAAAATGTGACATGAAGTATTAATATCCCAAACAGTCAGTTTATTTCATGGTCCTCTTGTTGAAAATATTGTATCTTCCCCTTCCCTGTTCCCAGGTTTTTTTTATTTTTAAGGTTTTATTTTTGCATATATTTGGTAGTTTTGTTTTTAATAAGAGCTGAGACGTTCCTTGGCATTTCTACTGCAACAGCAGGACTTGAACTTAAGGTCAAATAAAAGGAACAGTGTGTTCCATTTCCATGGAAACAGTACTAGTATAATATCAGGTACTAAGATACCAAGAATGAACTGATAAAATCACGACATTATTTTAATAAACAAGTTCTATTGTAATCATTTAACTAGTGTGTGTGTGTGTGTGTGTTTCAAAAATATTTATGTTTACCCTGCATGGCCTTTTATTCATTATCTAGCAAATGAAAAACTGTTTCCTTTTCTGACAATTTTAGAGATATAGGCACACTGAGAACTCTTTAAGACTTCTATACATTTTAAAGCATGGGTTTTACCATATTTTAGGTGCACCATATTTTGCAGACACTAACACCCTAACACTCCAATCTAATTTTCATTTTACGTTTCTTGACTCTGCCTCAACCTTTTTAAAAAATGTATAATTTCATTTTTAATATTTTTTAATAATCATACACCCCATAGCACACTTTGAAGTCACTTTATGCAGAGGACAAAACTGAAAACAAGCTACCACCAACTCATTAATTTAGAAACTTGAGAGATGGCCCTTGCACTATTCCTCTGAACCTCTAGATCGGTCAGACTGCCTAGGGAAGTGAATTCCAGAGTCAAGGGCCCTCTGTAGAGAATCTTAGCTGGAGCTGACCTCAGCTATCATGGCAGCTCTTGCAGAGAGAGATGATCTGTCAGAGACAGATCCAAACTAGTTTAGGGCTGCATAGATCAAAGTCAGGACCTTGAAGTCCACCTGGAAGGCAGTACAGATGTAAAAGAATCAGTGAGAATATATGCTGCCTCTCATACTGAAGTGGGCAAAATATTCTGTTCCAGCTCTAGTTCGAGAGATCTTCAAGGGCAATACAAAGTAATCCATTCTAGAGGTGCCAGAGGCATAAGTTATAGTGGCAAAGTCTGCATTTGAGACAAAGATCACAAAGTCCTAACCAGATGCAAACACAAAATGACACCTCTGGGGCCCACTGATGGTACTTGAGGCTATAGAAGTAACCAGCACTAGCAGCTGAATCTCTATATTATAGCCAAAGCCAAAAACCAAACTGACCAGGATCCAAGAATCCTCAGACTCAAGATATTACCAAAGAGACAGGAAATTCCCTTGACTATGAATGATCTTATCTGTAAAATAATCTGACACTTCTTCACAGGAAGATACACTGGACTCTGCCAGCAGGTAGAAACCACCCATATTAAATCAGGTTGTTAATCATCCAAGACATCACACTGATCACAAGGCACGGTGTAGAAAAATAACTAACTTTCTTTACCTCCTGCACACCCGGGCATACAATTGCAAAGAGGCTTTATGCCATAATTTGTCAGATTAAGAAGAAGACTCCTACCACCAGTTCCCTAGAGACCTTTCTTCCTGATTCATCAAGCCATCAGAACATCCTGGTTTGAGACACATTGGTACCCTACCCCCTTCCAGGGAGGTGTAAGAATTTCAACAAACAATTGACCCAGTACTGCCCTGCTTGATTTTATTAGTCAAAGGAGCAAGGATGCAATTCATAGATCCCACAGGAACACAAGTGTGCAAAACTGCTCTAAACTCCTATAGCACATGCCAGAGCTCCTTTCTCTCTGTGTTTAAGTCAGATTTTACTTAACAGTAAAGTGCTTCTCTTGTTTCTCTTATGTATACAGACATCACCATTGATCAGAGTGGCCCCTGTATCTCTTCATGGTCACAAAGGTTCAGTAGAATTTTTGCCCAAAGCATATATGTGGAAAAATGAAGGAGTGTGTAGAAGTGGGAAGTCGGGGAAATAAGCCAACACCTCTCGTAATCTTGTGACTCCTGTGTATACCTGGAGGGCAGTGCTCATAGTTAACAAAACTGTGCACTGACATTAAAACAGATAACAATATTAATTCTTCACATACCAAAAGCCTGGCATTGCTCAGCCCCAGGTCAGGAAGACCACTTTAAGCATGCAAGTAGCAAGACCAACAGGACTACTATGTGCTTATAGTTAGGCACGTGCTTAAGTACCTTCCTGAATCAGGGCCCTAGTAATTATTCTGTGTGAATAACAACAGTTCAGTTCTGCTATGTCAGCTACTAATAGGATGTCACCAGACAAGACTGAGCTGATACTGGTGGTTTGAAGAAAGCAGCTGGTGTGGATGGCAGAGGTGACACTGGTCCCTGTGAGGGAGTGTGCCCACACCCCAATGCCCCACCTGCTGTTGGATGATCATATTACAACAATAACCAGTCAGCTTTTTACCATCTGTGGCAGCGACCCTTTTCTTTTGGATGCAGACCTTGCTAATGTTATCTAATGTCTTTGTTTTCTCCAGATTAGAGTATTGCAACATGCTCTACATACAGGCCACACTTTAAAACCATCCAGAGACTGCAGCTGTTGGAGAATACACCTGCTCGCTTACTGATCACAGCATCTTGCTGTCAGTATAGTACCTCAGTGTTCTGGGATCTATAATGCATGTGTATTGGTGTCCAGACAGAGTTTATGGTATTGGTTATTACCTATAAAGCCCAAAGGCCACCTGAGGGATCACCTCTTTCCTAGTACCATACTGCTACAGCTCTGGTCAGCAGAGGTTCTCAAGCTGCAGCCAATCTTTATCAAAGACAAGGGACTGATAGCAAGGCACTCTCTGTGAAAGTCCCAGAGCATTAGAACATGCTGCTTCCCTTGGTCCAAAATAGCCTGTATTTGGTGATCTTCAGGACACACCGTAAAAGTTATCTGTTTGGTAGTGTTTTTAGAAAGGGCTGACGTGTTCTCAGAATGAGTGGAGGGGAGAGTGTGGAAAGGAGCTTTCTTGTTTGGCTGACTAGCTAAACCAAGTTATTTCTCCCTGTCTGAATGTTTGCTTTTTTACTGCTATTGAGGTATTATCGTGTAACATTTGATTTGGTGTCAGAGCACCAAGAACTTTTTTATAGACCTTTTTTTCATTATTTAAATCTAAATTTTAAAAACTCCACTTCTCACCTATTCCTAATTTTTCACTGTTGTTCTCAGTGTCCCATCATTAATGTAAGCTTGTTTAGCCAGGAAATGAAGAGCAGATACAAAGCAGAATTTAAATAAAATAGTTCTTAAATACTTTTCTTTTCAGAAAGTCAATCAAACTTAGACCTATCTGAGGTTGTTCCCTTTCTTCCCCATGAAGGTATCCCTTTTCTTTAAAATTCAACCTGAGAGTCGATTAAGGAAACAAACTTCTGTCCAGAATAGGATGCAGCTTCATAAATCTTTAGCAATTCACAGGTTGTAATTTGTTTATCATTTTTGGCCATATATTTGCACTAGGAATTTATAAATGGATACTCATAACTTTTAATTATTTAATTGTTCAAGTACACCTCTATTAATACCACGATATAAAAACATTACGATCCCATTATGTACCAGAAGATTACTTTTGTTCAGTGTAATTCCACATTTTTTTCTCTCTACACCCTTTAAAACAACACATTTAGCAAATATTTACTTTAAAAAAAAAGAGAAAGAAAAACAATCTACAAATTAATTGCTTATTTATGGACACAGGTATTTTAGGGGACTTTAAAGTACTCTGAAATACTTCCTAGGTAATGGACACATTTACTTTACAGAACATGCAGTTTTGTATTGATTTTTTTATGTGATTGTGTCAAACTGATATCTGTGAACTAAATACTACACAGGAGTTCTCTATGTTTCTCCAATCACATATCTATACACAACCTAGAGTACTGTAAGGTTTATAGCGGTAACTGCCAGTTTCTGTTAAAATAAAAATCTCAGGGCAGAAGGACAAGCTGACCTAATCGGTGGGTCATTTGAATAAATTCTACAGTGCAGGGCACAACTAATCCCTGGCTGACATTCTAGCCTAGAGATTTTTTTTCATCCATGATTAATGGACTTGACATCCATGTTCCCACAGCTTCTGCTAAACATGTAGTTCAGAGTTTATTGTTAAATACCATTGAGATCACAGAAAACTAAACTCTTATGACAGTGGAACTACTGTGCCAGAGGGCAGACTTTTCTCAGAAAAAAGTATTGGCTCACATCAGAAATAAAACACAGAATAATAAGGAAGCACTAAAAGGCTCATGGTCTTGGACCTCTGGATGCCTAACTTCCTTTAAGCCGGACTAATCTTTCTGAATGCAAAACAGATTGTGCAAGTTAATAGATCTAAAAAGGTAAGAATAATAGTGTGACTGATACACAGAAAGGAGTTCCCTTCTCACTCCACAGGGTTGTTGAACTTGTAGTTCTGAAGACAAGCTTGAATCTTGAATACTGACATACAGATCTGGTCATCTCATCTCAAAAAAGGTATATTAGAATTGGAAAAGCTTCAGAAAAGGGCAATAAAAATGATTTGGGGTATGAAACAGCTTCCATATGAGGAGAAATTAATAAGACTGGGACTTTTCAGCTTGGAAGAGAGGACTAAAGGGAGATATGATAGAGGTCTATAAAATCATGACTGGTGTGGAGAAAGTAAATAAGGAAGTGTTATTTATTCCTCATAACACAAGAACATAGGGGTCACCAAATTAAATTAATATATAGCAGGTTTTAAACAAATAAAAGGAAGCATTTCTTCACACAACACACAGTCAACCAGTGGAACTCTTTGCCAGAGGATGTTGTGAAGGCCAAGACTATAACAGGGTTCAAAAAAAGAACTAGATAAGTTCATGGAGGATGGGTCCATCAGTGGCTATTAGCCAGGATGGGCAGGGATGGTGTCCCTAGCCTCCGTTTGCCAGAAGCTGGAAATGGGCAACAGGAGAAGGATCCCTTGATGATTACCTATTCCGTTCTTTCCCTCTGAAGCACTTGGCATTGGCCACTGTCGGAAGAGAGGATACTGAGCTAGATTGACCATTGGTCTGATCCAGTATTGCTGTTCTTAAGTTCTTAAGCTGAAATGCAAAATCTGGATACAAATTTTAAGTCCTGAAAGTTTAAACATGTTTGGATCCTAGGATTGGGATTGGTCCTCTCTCAAATTAGCATTAATGGAAACTATACAAACATAAGTAGGGGTGAACAAAACCTCAAAGAGAGTTCATATGATTTTTCCACTAGTGATGGGGTACGTGAGCTTTGATCTTCTATGTTGTGTACAGAGCATGTGCATGGCCAACCTAAACATCTAACAGTTTGCCTCTGTCGATGCTCTCTAGCCTTTGGACAATCTGCTTCTAAAACAGGATCACACCACACAATATGTTTCTTAACTGATAGTCTCCATTGTTTTTAAAGAGTTCAGTAGTAAAAGACTCAAATAAAAAAGTGTCAGACTGAAATACAGTGGCAATACCAGTTTGAAAGGGACTTCATTTAAACAGTTAATTCTCTTTAAATTTGTCTTGGTTTTTGATTGGGAAGTATTTCAGACTTTAATTATTGCATTCTATAAGACTGTGACAGATCTTTCTTCTTCTTCTTCTTATGGGCTTCTTGCCAAGACAAGATCAAGCATGAAATTCTTCTTTTAAGAAAAATATACTTAATTAGTGCTTTAGTTAACTGTATGTTGCTTGCACAATTCCACAGACTACTGGCAAGTACATCTGTTTGCAGAGTCTTTGTGGCTTTTAGTGTCAAAGCACTTTTGCATACATTTTACCATTCTTCTTTATGTCTACTTAGTCTTATAGGACTTAACTGCTGAATGTACCATACTGAGAGTAGTAAATTACAAATATTAAATGCATAGAAGAAAAACCTACTAGAAATATTCTTCAATTTAGTAGCATTATCTTGTTTAACTGTTTGACTTGCTGTTCAATATATATATATATATGATATATGTAATCCCACTGCTACAGACTTAAAGAAGTAGCAGCCTAACACCAAATATTTTACAGTTGTTTGAAGTCCACGTAAAGGGAAAGAAATAATAAAGACAGAATAGTTTAACTCAGTGAAAACCAAGACATAGTAGTGTAACCTGTTTTGATCCAAGCGATTAGCAAATACTTTGACCCAAGTAGTTAGCCAATATTGAGGTCTTGTGGGTTGTTTCCATTAACAGAAGAAATTGCATGAAAGAAATACCTGATTCCTTCATCAATCTTGTTTATTTACAAATAATGTACTTAAATTCTTGTTCCCCGAACACTGTAGGAATCAAAGAGCAGGACACAGATTCTTTGCTCACAGTTCCAAGGCTGTTTCCAGCCAGCACTCTGCCCAAAAGCTCTCTCTTGTAGTGTGACCTTGAAACAGATTCAGGGGGCCTGGGACAAAACCCAAGTCCAAGATGCCACTCCGAAACCCACAGGCCCTGGCTGTAGCCCAGAACTGACTCTTGCTCTTCCCGCCAAGTACCATGACTTTATAGATGTTTTTAAGAAGAAGAAAGTGGATTCTCTACCACTGCACCATGACTATGATTGTCCAGTTGAGCTGCAGTCTGGGGCCAAGATACATTTCAGCCACATCTATGCCATTTCAGAACTGAAGCTGGCCACTCTTTGATCCTAACTCCAGGAAAATCTGGCCAAGGGATTTATCCATTCCTCCTCCCCTGCTAGAACATGGTTCTTAAAAAAAACAAACAAATAAAATAAAAAAAAAAGATGACCCTGCATTTATACTGCATTTGCGTGTGGGTTCCTGGGTCCTTTACCAGGTAATCAGAAACTGGTGTACTCTTCCTTTCATTCTGGAATTTTTGGGCCACATGTTTACCAAGCTCAACCTGCAAGGAACCTATAACCTGATGTGGATCCATCCAAGGAAGGAGTGGAAAATAGCAGTTTGAACTTGATATGGTCACAGAAACATTCCTGCACTTTGTGAATGAGGTATTTCATGACATCCTAGACCAGTACATCATAGTCTATCTCAACAATATAATCATCTTCTTGGAGATCCCTGAATGGCACACTCAACATATCCAGTCAGTTCTGGATTGGCTGCACCAACATAGCTTACATGCAAAGCTTGAGAAGTGCAGCTTTGATTAGGTCTCCAGGGAGGTCTTAGGCTATATCTTTTCCACTGAGGACCTCTGAATGGACCGCAGGAAGGTGAACACTAGACCTGGGCAACCCTCCAGAACATCAAGAAGCTGTAATGCTTCCCATGGCTTGCTAATTTTTATAGGTGCCTCATTCCTGGGGTTTCGGACCAGATAGCGATGTTGACAGAGCTCCTCCATGAACATGCCACCTTCACCTGGTCTTTGGAAGCTCAATGAATGTTCAACCAACTCAAAGTGGCCTTCATCAGCACTCCAATCCTGAGTCAACCCAACCTAATGCAGGTCTTTGTCATTGTGACTGATGCATCTAATGTTGCAATTGGGGCAATACTTTCCCAAAATGCTGGTCCCCAATACTGCCTGCTTTCTTGTGCCTATTACTCTCAAAAATTCACATTGGCAGAACTAAATTGAAATTTTTAGATAAGGAACTTCTAGCAGTTAAACCGGGAGAATGGTATCAATAGCTCCAAAGGTGCATGACACCCAATATTCCAAGTTTTTATGATCTGTATATACCTATATCTATTTAGAGAAAAGGTGCTGAACCAAAGACAGCTTCAATGGGCCCTGTTCTTTAGACACTTTAATTTTACCATCACCTAACACACAGAAGCCTAGAACAAGGCAGCTGACACCCTGTCCCAAAAAGGGGAATACCTTCCTGACCACAAAAACTCTCACATGGAGCCACCAAGCACCTTCACTCTCCATAATTTCCTGGATACCACCATTCCCCAAATTCCTAATCTGTTTATCTATGAAGGAGGACATTGAGGTAGTAAGAAACAAACACTAGGTGTGGGATGGCTTGCTCTATGTCAAAGGTTGCTTATACATTCCACCAGGACGCGCCCAACTGGAGGTGCTGTGGCTCTAACACGATGCTTTGCTAGCCAGCCACTTTTGCCGCCTCAAGACTTATCACTTGGTCACCCACTCCTTTTGGTGGACCTGATAACATTCAAAGGTGCACTCTTATGTAGACTTCTGTGAGCTATGTGCTCACACCAAGAAGCCATGCACAAAGCCCCTCAGCACCTAATACCTTCAGAAATCCATCTCTGTGAACCCAGCCGCTGAGGTCCAGGAGGAGCTTAAAAACACAAACACAAAAAGGACTACCCAGATCCTTCCAGGTACACACAGTATTTAATGAATCTCTATTAAAGCCACAAATCAACATCCCTTTGCACATAGAATACAATGGCCTCCTCCCCCAGTGGAGGTCCAGGGTCATAACAAATATGTAGTCCATGAAATATTGGACTGATAATGAAAAGATGGTTCCCTCTAGTATCTCATTTGACTGGGAAGGCCATGGCCTCAAGAAGCGATACTGGGAGTCAGCATCTCAGGTCCATGCACCTGACCTCATGGCAACCTTCCATGCAGCCACACCTGGCCCAGCACAGGGTACCTGTAGTGGGGGTGAGGGATGTAATGATCAGTGGGACTTGAACCCAGGCTGGCAGAGCTACCAAGAAAAAATCAACATTCCCACACTGACACCCAGAAGCAGTTGTAGCTTAGCTACTCCCTGTGACCCACAATCCACAGAGGTTGAACACCATGGAAAGGTCTGCGTCAAGTGATCTGACTGACAATGGTCTTAGTGATCCCCGAGTGACTCCTTTTCCCCGAGGCTCCCCTCCAGCCCCGCCCCCACCTTCCCTCATCCCCCGGCGCCTCAGCACGTCACATCCAGGAGCGGCCCTGGACAGCACTGCAGTGGTGTGGCTCCGGCAGGGACCTAAGCTCCTCTCGCTCAGAGCCACGTGGTAAGGGGGCAGGGCTTCAAGCTCAGGTCCCGCTGGAGTGGCGGAGCCACTTCGCTGCAGCGCTGTCAAGGGCAGCTCCTGGACGCGGCATGCTGAAGTTCCATAAGAGAGGAGAGGTGGGGGTAAGCAGCATGGTAAGTAGGGTGAAAAAAGGCCCTGGCTATCTGGTACAGAAAGAACAAATAAAAGATAGTCATTATTGCTGTGAAAACAAGTTTCAAATGGCTTCTACTGGCATTTCTGAACTCATGTGATGTGGTACACCCATCTGATATGCTCAGAGACTACTTCTACACCTGCTTTCCCTGCCAGCTCAGGACTCCAGCACCCTGTCTTGCTGAGCAAGACACTTCCATCTGCTCCAACAAAGATCCAGGGTCTGAATTATTTGCCCCAAAGCTGCAGGTTATACTTTAATAGAAGTATTCCTGTTTTTAACATTCAGATGCCCAACTCCCAATGGGGTCTAAACCCAAATAAATCCATTTTACCCTGTATAAAGCTTATACAGGGTAAACTCATAAATTGTTCACCCTCTATAACACTGGTAGAGAAAGACAACTCTTTGCCCTCCCCCGCAAGGTATTAATACATACTCTGGGTTAAATAATAAGTAAAAAGTGATTTTATTAAATACAGAAAGTAGAATAAAAGTGGTTCCAAGTAATAACAACAGAACAAAGTAAGTCACCAAGCAAAATAAAATAAAATGCACAAATCTATGTCTAATCAAACTGAATACAGATAAGATCCTCACCAGTTCTAGAATGCTCCCTTTTACAGACTAATTCCTTTTAGACTGGGTTCAGCAATCACTCACACCCTTGCACACTGTCTTGGTTCTGTTTCTTTCAAGTACCTGCTAAACAACTAGTGGGTCCCTTGACGATCGAAATACAAGGAGCGCTTAAAGACGATAAGTCATTGCAGAGAAACTAAATGGATTCTTTGCTTCAGTCTTCATGTCTGAGGATGTTAGGAGATTCCCAAACTGAGCTGGTTTTGTAGGTGACAAATATGAGACTGTCACAGACTGAAGTGTCACTAGAGGAGGTTTGGAATTAATCGATAAATCAACATTAATAGTCACCGGAACAAGATGGCATCACCCAAGGGTCTGAAAGAACTCAAATGTGAAGTTGCGGAACTATTAACTAGGGTTTGTAATCTGTCCTTTAAATCGGCTTCAGTACCCATGACTGGAATTAGCTAATGTAACATCAATATTTAAAAAGGCTCTAGAGGTGATCGGCCATTATAGACTGGTAAGTCTAACGTCAGTACCGGGCAAAGTGTCGAAACATAGTTAAAAATAAAATTGTCAGACACATAGAAAAACAAACTGTTGAGCAATAGTCACATCGTTTCTGTAAAGGGAAATCGTGTCTTACTAATTGTTAGAGTTCTTTGAAGGGGTCAACAAACTGTGGACAAGGGGATCAGTGGACATAGTGTACTTAGATTTCCAGAAAGCCTTTGATAAGGTCCCTCACCAAAGGCTTACGTAAATAAGCTGTCATAGATAAAAGGGAAGGCCTTTCATGGATTGAGAACTGGTTAAAAGACAGAAACAAAGGGTAGGAATTAATGGTAATTCTCAGATGGAGAGGGGTAACTAGTGGTGTTCCACAGTGTCAGTCCTAGGACATCCTATTCAATTTATCACAATGATCTGAGGTGGCAAAGTTTGCAGATGATACTAAACTACTCAAGATAGTAAGACCAAAGAAGACTGTGAAGACTTCAAAAAGATCTCATAAACAAAGTGATTGGGCAACAAAATGGCAAATGAAATTAATGTGGATAAATGTAAAGTAAAGCCATTGGAAAAATAACCCCAACTATACGTACAATATGATGGGGCAATTTAGCTACAAGAATCAGGAAAAGATCTTGGTGTCATCGTGGATAGTTCTCTGAAGATGTCCACGCAGTGTGCAGAGGCGGTCAACAAACGCAAACAGGATGTTTGGAATCATTAAAAGTAGATAGAGAATAAGACTGAGAATATATTATTGCCCTTATATAATCCATGGTACGCCCCATCTCGAATACTGTGTACAGATATGGTCTCCTCACCTCAAAAAAGATGTTTTAGCACTAGAAAAGGTTCAGAAAGGGCAACTAAAATGATTAGGGGTTTGAGAGGGTCCCATACGAGGAAAGATTAAGAGGCTAGGACTCTTCAGCTTGGAAAAGGAGACTAAGGGGGATATGATATATGATATGATATGATAGAATTATAAAATCATGAGTGATGTGGAGAAGTGGATAAGGAAAAGTTGTTTACTTACTCCCATAATACAAGAATAGGGGTCACCAAATGAAATTAATAGGCAGCAGTTAAAACAAGAAAAAAGGAAGTTCTTCTTCACACAGCGACACAGTCAACTTGTGGAACTCCTTACCTGGGAGGTTGTGAGCTGGACTATAACAATGTAACAGCATTTAAAAGAGAACTGGATAAATTCATGGAGGTTAAGTCCATTAATGGCTATTAGCCAGGATGGGTAAGGAATGGTGTCCCTAGACTCTGTTCGTCAGAGGATGGAGATGGATGGCAGGAGAGAGATCACTTGATCATTGCCTGTTAGCTTCACTCCCTCTGGGGCACCTGGCCTTGGCCACTGTCGGTAGACAGATACTGGGCTGGATGGACCTTTGGTCTGACCCAGTGCGGCCGTTCTTATGTTCTTATGTAGGGAGGCTCTCTCTTCAGCCAGCTGAAGACCACCATGGAGGGGTCTCCCAGGGGTTTAAACAGACTTTTTCCTGTGGGTGAAGACCCCCTCCTCACTCCTATGCACAGTCCAGCTCCAAGATGGAGTTTAGGAGTTACCTGGGCATGCATGCAGATAGGATTAATAGATCCAGTAGATCATAACCTTTATATAGATATGTTACATAGCATATGTAGCATAGATAGATTCAGTAGGTCATATTCCAGTTATATTCTCATAAAGCATTATGGGGTACAGCATCACACTACCTAACAAAATGAAAGATACCAAGGGAATTAATTTGTTTGCAGGTACCATCACATAGTCAACAATCGTAGGGATTAGAAAAATGAAACGTACATATCTTTCAGGGTTTGAGAAGAGAAAGCAGAAAAAAGCTAGACAGACGCAAGAAGAAATGGGAAAAATAACTCTTTACAAATTTCTTCAGACACAATCCAAGGCTACGTCTACACTACCCGCCGTATTGGCGGGTTACAATCGATTGCTCGGGGATCGATATATCGCGTCTCATCTAGATGCGATATATTGATCCCCGAGCATGCTTATATCAATTCCGGAACTCCACCAACCCCAACGGAGTTCCAGAATCGACAGGGGGAGCCGCGGACATGGATCCCACGCGGTGAGGACGGGTGAGTAATCTGATCTTAGGATATTCGACTTCAGCTACGTTATTCACGTAGCTGAAGTTGCGTATCTAAGACCGATTTTTCCCCGTAGTGTAGACCAGCCCCAAGTCAAGTCAGTTGACTGAACTGACCAATGCTGACATTCAAGGCTCTTCAGAGTTGGGAAGTGAAAGTGGTGTTGTAAGAAAAAAAGAAAAGGCAGTGTGAGAGGAATCCAAAATATTACCACATTCAGAAAACAATGTTATGGTTGTTGCGGAGGAAGAGAAGGAAATCCAGCCTCTTTGGATAGACAATGGAGAACACAGCGGTAACACTGCTATAACTGAGAAACTGGTACAGTCAACTAGTCCTGCTGCTGTAGATGGGAATGATGAAGAAGAGTTGTGCAGTAACGACCCAGCCTCTTGGAAGTACCTAGATATAAAGAAAAGAGATCTTATTGTATTGAAGGGTCCACCACATATGCCCGAAAACCTTCCTCGTGATTCTTTTGGCAGGAAATTGCCGATAACAGTTTTTTCTAAACATCTGAGTAATGGCGAATGTATTGAAAGAGACTGGATGGTGTGGAGCAATGTTTTGTTTTCCATGCAGTCTCTACAGAAGTGAAACTCAAACTAACCAATTACATCATTTAAAATTTGTCAAAGGTGGAATTGCCAATAATTGGAAAAAGATTTACGATAAAATCAAGAGTCATGAAGAAAACGCTTTACATTTGAGCAATTACATTAAGTGGAAGGAATTATTTCAGACACTCAGAGATAAAAGAGGCATTGATGTAGCATTACAACATAGTATTAAACAGGAGGAGGAAAAATGGCGTAAAATATTCACTGCCATTGTTGATGTAATTCTTTTCCTAGCAAAGAATAATCTGCCATTTCGTGGCAGCCTTTCTACTGTTGATGACGACTGTGGGCTTTTTTTGTCAACACTGAAGCTTGTGGGCAGGTACAATACTGAGGTGAAACAAAATCTAGAGATGGTAGATCAATGCAGAGAGTCTGGTAGAAGAATGCAGGCTCACTATCTGTCATGGCATAGTCAGAATGAGTTCTTGAAACTGTGTGAGGAGAAATTTTTAAACTCTATTCTTGAAGAGGCAAGAAAAGACCAAGATTTCAGCATTGTTGTTGATGGTACACCTGATGTTTCACACACAGGGCAGTTAGTTCTAAGTCACATTCTTTCAAAAACCTATTTATCTGTTCTGCTATATCTGCATCAGTCTTCTTTTCAAAATCTACTAGTTTAACAAATCTTTCATGCACATCCCAATTTCGTGTTTTTTTGCATCACATATCTGAGAATAAAAACTATCTTGGTGCAGAGGGCAGGGATATGACAATGCCTCTAACATGTCAGGAAAATTTCAGGGAGTAAAGACAAGAATTTTGGAAGAAAATGCCCACGCCTGTTTTTCTCCATGCTGCGCTCACAGGCTGAACCTCTGTGGCACCCACGCTATGGAAACCAGTGTAGAGGTAAAAACATATTTTGGAAATGTTCAGAAACTCTATAAAGTATTTGCTCTTAGTCCTGCGTGATGGAAAATTTTGCAGACCACTGCAAATACATCTCTTCACTTTATATCTAAAACTAGGTGGAGCACAAGAGTTGATGCTGTTCGCCCCCTAATAAAAAATCACACAGGCATGCTGGAAAGTTTAATTAAAATTAAAGAGGAGCTTCATTTACCTCCCAAAATCCAGGCAGATGTTGACTGTTTGATTAAGTCAAATTCATTTGAATTTGTACTTCTTACTACAATACGGTTTAAAGTACTTCAGTGTATTGATGATAAGAACAAGGTCCCACAAAGCTCCATGTTAACAAGAGAAGAGGGAGCTAAACATGTGAGCAACTTAGTCAGGGACATTCAAACATTGAAAGATTCTTGGTCAATTTTTTTTGAAGCCAAACAAGTCACTTTAAGCCTCAGCATTGACCCAAAAATTAAAAGTGACTCAAGGATCCTGAAGAACAAGTGATTCTTTGACGACGCCGGGGATGCAGACTATATGTTTGACTCTCTCGATATTCAGTTCAAAGTAGAGGTGTTCTTCCCGACAAGGGATTTACTTCTATCAGAACTAGGAGGTCTTGGCAAAAGAATGGCTGAAGTCTCAAATTTATTTTCACCCATTTTGTGTCTGTCAGATAAAGTGGATGAATCTTCTGTAGAAAATTTTGTTGACACTTTAGCCACAGCATATCCAAAAGAACTCCAGAGAAAAGAGCTTAAAGAGGAACTTAGAATCTTTTACAAAATAAAAGAAAATTGCAACTTAAGAGTTGATGGACATATAACGTCTGCACTTACACTTCTTAATGCTCTCTTCAAAAAAGGGTTCGAAAATGTGTTTCCATGGATTTGTATTTGTTTACGCCTACTAACAGTGTTGCTAGTGTTGGTAGCGTTGGGAGAGCGTGCATTTAGTAAGCTAACATTGATTAAAAATCATTTGCATTCAGCCACCGGGGAAGAAAGGCTGAACCATTTGCTCACTTTGAGCACAGAATATGAAATGGCCAAAGACATAAGTTTTGATGATATCATTAATGAGTTCACCAAAATGAAAGTGAGGAAAAAATTGCAGCTGTATAATTAATGTTCAGAACAATTTGTAAAAAAACGATTTCATAAGAAGCATTGTGTAATTGCAAATGTATATGTACCACTAAAGCATTTCCAAATACATGTTACTATGGTATTGCAACTTTTTTTTAAGGAAGGGGCCCCTGAAATTGCTTTGCCCCAGGCCCCCTGAATCCTCTAGGCAGCCCTGGTGAGTTACAGTGACCTAATATGGAGAAGACAGATGAATGGATCACTGTGGCCAGGTCCTTGTTTGAGGAGTTGGGGAGAGGTCGTCTAATCAGCTGGAGGTGAAAGGCAATATTGTCACCCACACACTGATGCTACCTGGTCATCCAAGCTTAGTGAAGAGTTAAACAGAACTTTACTGCTTCAGACCCACTTTGGCAAATGAGACCTGTTTGCCTTCAGTGTTGTGGGGAGAGGAAAAATGGTGTCCTGACTAGTTCCTCAAAGTGTTTCTCCGCTTCAAATCAGCATTATTTTGTTCTTGCCTGATTTGAGTCTGAACCAGCTGCTCTTCATCCAAGAGATGATCTAGTGTAGGGCCTGGTCTACACTACGCGTTTATACCGAATTTAGCAGCGTTAAACCAATTTAACCCTGCACCTGTTCACACAACGAAGCCCTTTATATCAATATAAAGGGCTCTTAAAACCAATTTCTGTACTCCTCCCTGAAAAGGGGAGTAGCGCTGAAATCAGTATTGCCATGTTGGATTAGGGTTAGTGTGGCCGCAATTCAACAGTATTGGCCTCCAGGCAGTATCCCAGAGTGCACCATTGTGACCGCTTTGCAAAGCAATCTGAACTTGGATGCACTGGCCAGGTAGACAGGAAAAGCCCTGCGAACTTTTGAATTTCATTTCCTGTTTGCCTAGCGTGGAGCACTGATCAGCACGGGTGGCCATGCAGTCCCAAATCCAAAAAGAGCTCCAGCATGGACCATACAGGAGATACTGAATCTGATCACTGTATGGGGAGACAAATCTGTTCTATCAGAGCTCCGTTACAGAAGATGAAATGTCAAAGCATTTGAAAAAACATGTATCATCAGCCCTTTGAGTGTCTCTGGCTATGGGGGCTTCTTTCTATCTTCAAGCTTTAATCTTCAGTTTCAAAGTTGTGGTACAAAGTAGCAAAAATAGGCTTTTTGGTTAGTTTTGTTTTGTATTTACATGTGTGTAGTTCGCTGGAATGGTACCCAAATTGTATCCTTTTCAATAACAAGGAGAAATATTCCCCGTTTTCTTTAAGCAATAGCCTCTCTGTATTGTCAACTTGATGCAGAGATTCATGGCCTTTGATCCAACCACTCTCTTTTCTTCCTTTACCTATAAGCTTTCTTTTTTTAACCAAAAAAACACATTCTATCCCCTTTTCTTTTTCTGGTCATGGCAGGGGATAGGAATCTTGTGCCAGGATTACTGTCTCTCTCAGGGAAAGCTTTTAGATCTAGGGGGAAAAAAGGAGGGGGAGGTAAATTGCCCTCTCGGTTTTTGATGTTTTCAACTCAGATTGAAGCAGGGAAATCTGGACCCCATTGACTAGTATCCCCCCCACAAAAAGTCTGGAAAGTAAAGAGCAGGAAGGGAAATGGTTATTTCCTTGTTTTAAGAATCCAAGATGGCCTTGGGACGATCCCCACAAGGTTTTGGAGGATGACAAACTATGAGCAAGACACTGGTTCTAAATTCACCCTCTACTGTCTTCATGCAACCTACTTGACAACTGCTTTGAAAATGCTCTAACTTGGTTTTCTTGCTGGAAAGATTGGGGAAGCCCTGGTGAGCTGCCAGACCCCGTCCCCTTTGAGTCCCAACTAGAAAACCCGACCAAAAAAAACAAACAAGCTTCCCTATACCAAGAATTTGAAAAGTATCAGTAAAATGGGTCCTCTGGTCAGGTGAGCGCAGGATTACTGGAGCTTCCTTAACCCTTTAACAAGGTAACAAGATGACATTAACTCTTGCCATCCGTGTTTATGACAGTACTTGAACTGACCTCATTCAGGCCCGGGGCGCCTGGGTAAAAAACAGTTAGAAAATCCGATTTCCTATCCTTTTAGCTCCTAGGACCTTCAAATTGAGGCAGATGGTACAGAATTTCTGGCTGGTAGACATCTGATCCTCATCATAGCAACTTGAGGCTGAGCTCCATCAGCCCCAAAAATCCTTTCCATGTCTAAATGAAAAGATTCTGTTTACTGCCTGATAAATCCTCAGTGGGATGCTTTTCGTTCCTCTTGTTAACCCCATACAGAATAATCTCCTGCATGGCAATAGCATCTATGGAGGCACAGCCCTCCCCCTTTTTATATCTCACTAAAAAGTCAGTGTTTTCTTATTCCTGCATTCTTTATTACTTCATCACAATCAAATGGGGGAACACTGCCACGAGGTCAGGGTTCTATTCTGCATTCTTTATGTACTCATCGAATACAAATGGGTGACGGGATAACTGCCACAGTAGGCCAGAGTGTGAGAGGAGTGGAAGCAAAGGGTGGGGTTGTTTCAGGGGGCGCCCCGTAGAGAATGGGTGCAGGACTCAACAGTTTTGCGAGATCTCTGGCTCTGACCCTCAGACGCTGTCGCTCGCTGGTTCTCTAGTAGATTGCCCATATGTCTAGGAGGACTGACTCTATTTTTTAGACAGAAACAAAGAATGGGATGATCCTGAGAAGTCATTCCCATTTTGTCATGCGCCCGCCGGCCGATCTCACATGGCCAGCCAGGAAGAACCCATGACAACAGCGAGGACGGTACAATATGACTAGTATATTCGTCATCACCAATTTCCAAAGCAGCAGATTGGTTGCAAGAGGCTGTTAATGTCTCTTGCTACCTTGCAAAGGCAATATGGAGATGCTGGCTGTGTAGCACTGCAGTACCGGGCTGTCAGTCAGCATCCAGTATAACATATGTTGGTGACAGAGAAAATAAAGGCCAAATGGGCTCCATGGTTACCATGCTATGGCGTCTGACTAGGACAATCCAGGGAAAAAGGGCGCAGATGATTGTCTGTGTTGCTTTCATGGAGTGAAGGATTGAGGGCGACATTTACCCAGAATGCACCTGCGACACTGTTTTTTGCTCCTCATGCATTGTGGCTCTCAACCCAGAATTCCAATGGCGGAGGGAGACTGCTGGAATATGGGATAGCATGGGATAAGCTATCCACAGTGCAACGCTCCGGAAATCGACACTAGCCTCGGTACATGGACGCACACCACCGAATTAATGTGCTTAGTGTGGCCGCGTGCACTCAACTTTATACAATCTGTTTTAAAAAAATGGTTTCTGTAAAATCGGAATAATCCCGTAGTGTAGACATACCTTTTGTACTGTGACATGTTAGTGGTAGTGCTTGCATCAATACAGAACAAAGGTATTTAGTTGAGTGTCATCAGTACACTTTTGACACCCAAATCCTTGGTGTCTCGCATGGATCCCTGTGTAACACCTCACGTGAGTTCCTTCACAGAAGAGGAGTAGATATCCATCACTGCACTCTGGATTTTGGAAGGGAGGATTGATTCAAGCTACTGCAGTGTTGTGCATCTAATCTCACTATGTCATATAGGCAGATTAGTAGTAGCTTGTGGTCTGCTGTGTCAAAAGTGGTGGTGAAGGCCAGTAGTGAGAGTCAGGGGGGTGGTAATCTTGCTCTGTCCCTGACCATGAGGCCTTTTAGTGCCACTAGGGCAGCCTCTAATTTTTTTAATCCTAATATCTTGGCCTCAGCGATGTATTGTGGCAATGCGTTCTACAGGCTAATTATGCACTGTGTGAAAAATGCTTCCTGGGGGATCTAAAAAAAGGTGCAGGAAAGACAGCTGATACCCACCAGCTGAGCCAGAGAGCAGAATTCTACACATGAATTAGAAGATCTAACGTACAGAATATTTCTCCCTGAAATTTTCTAGTCGAGGTGGATCACTTTGCATTTTTCAAAATATTTTGGTAAAGGAGAAAAATCCAATAAGGTATTAGATTGCATCCTTTAGATATCCTGTTGCAATGAAGTGACAGAGCAAATTTTTTAATGCATTTAGTTCACATCTCCTTGTTCAGGAGATTGTTTGTTTCATCCTCTCAGGAAGCTCAGAGATAATATGATAGGAATAATACAACAGGTATATTAAAAACAAATGGAGATCTAAATCTCATCTGGACAAACAATCATGTTTTAGCTATTATCCACCACTTCGTGGATTGAATAATGCTCCCTCCCTCCACCTCCAATAATTCGTTATTTTTACCTTGACCCTAAAGTCTTTATGGCTTTATTTAGTGCTTCACCAGAAACCCTATCAGGACCAAGAAAGGAAAAACTGCAGGTCCAACCCTAAAAATCAGGACAACACATCAGTATCGGTTATCTGACATCTGCCTCTTTTTTTCAACAAAGTTCAGACACCGTTCCATTGTTTTAGCTGACTATGCTTGACAGGGAGATGACTGATTAAAGTGACAGACAGTGTTTCAATAGAGAGAGAAGCCTGTTTTAGCTCAGGCCTGTCTACTTCAGTAAATCTCTGGTTTTATCACCTATGTGCAACTGGCTCATTTAGACTAGATCAGTGGCAGTCTCTCTCTTTACAAAGGCTTGTCAGTGACAGCCTTCAGGTGCCTAAGCATGACAGGTTTAATATGAGTCAAACTCTAGTGTAAACAAGGATTAACTTATAAAACTAAAGCTAGGCTCTTTTTAAGTATATTCTGGACAGAGATAGGAGAAACTCTGAACTGTATTAGACTAGGTAAATTTTCATGTGTTTCTCTGTGTCCTGCATCTCATTTGCATTAATTTTAGCGTTTGAATAAACATAACCATTGACCTTGTCATCTCTAGCTGCTAAGCAGAAACTGAGCAATCAGAAAGATTTCAAAATAGTCTTTGTAGAACTGGACAGTTTGTCAGAAAACATTAGAATGGCTTTCAAAATCTGCATATGTGTAAAATATGAAATATTAATAGCTTAATATTAAAATATTTTATTAAATTAATATTAATTCAGTATTAAATTTTAAATAGTTTCACATTTCATAAGAAATTAAAAATGAAACTACCAAAAGGGATTTTGTGTGCAAAACCAATTATACAAGATGATTCATGCAACATTTAGGAAAGCAAGCTGAAAGTTTTCAGTGATAAATCAAAAATAAATTAAATGCATTTTGTTTACAAACTACATTCTGTGTGGACTCTCAATGGAAAGTAATTAACCTCATTCACAGAGATTTAATCTATTTCAAATGTATGTTACTAGAGCATAAATATACTAGTTGGTACCAATTCTCTTTTGAAAAAAAAAAATCCACCAACTTTTTTGCCTTTTACTTCATGGTAACTAAAACGTTCATTTATTAATTTTCAGTTGTTTTGCGGGGCAAGAGAAGTCTATCAATACCACTTTAAAAAGTAAAACCCTGAAAAGTAAAAACCTTTCTGTGATTAGTCTATGAAACCCTCCCAGAAAAGTTGACTTGCTGACAGCTGAAGACAAAAAGCATTGATTGCACTCAATCCTCTGACACAAAACAATGGATAGAAAGTTTAGGGTTTTTCAAGCTGATCTATTCAACTTATTTTTGAGTACCCAGTTTGGCTTTCTGTGAGGGTCCACGCCCCTAGGGTCAGGGCAGCATGACCCGTCGGTCACAGTCTATAAAGCAGCCCTTCAGTGTAGAGCAGTGTAGCCTAGCGGCCAGAGTCGATAGAGTCCCCCTTTGGTTCAGGGCATCGTGGCCTAGCAGCCAGAGTCTATAGCGTTGGGGTACACCTTATGGGGTGTGGTAGGCCCAGTAGGGGGGCCCAGCCCACTCAACTCCACCAGGCCCCGACCCAGGGCCCTAACAGTGGCGTAGCAGCTTGCCACTGACTCAGCGGGGGGGTCCTACCAAAATACGCTGAGTTTCTCAAGGGGTGGGGGTTCCACACCATCACCCTCCTTGGGTCACTTCGTACCAGAATCTGTGTTGGGGTTTCCCATGATATGTCGGGTCCTCTGTGTTTGGCAGGGCCAGTCATCTCCAAGGGTTGCTCCAGTCGCTGGGGTGCAGGCAGGCCGTAGGTGGCTCCGATTCCCAGTCCAGTCAGGGGCTATGACTGGCCCGCCTCAGGAGCTTCCCAGGCAGGTCCTTCCCCTGCAACCTCCAGCCCAGAATGAGATAGGCTCCCTCCCTTTATACTACTTGAGCACTTGGAACATGCCCAGTATTGCCAGGGAGGCGGGACTTCCACTGTCAATACCATGGGCTTAACCCTGTCTGGGCTAGTGTGGGTAAGCAGACCCCGTCACACTTTCCGTAGCCATACCTGTGTGTCATCATTCAAAGAGTCCGTTTGGAAAATACTACTTAAAATTTCTATGAGGTTCCTTGAAGCCTAAGCAATGGCTCTTGCTGATTCATTCCCCTCCCATTAGTTTGTATTAAGACTGTCAAGCAATTAAAAAAATTAATCATGATTAATGATTAATTGTGTGATTAAAAAAACTAATCACATTGTTAAATAATAATAGAATACCATTTATTTAAATATTTTTGGATGTTTTTTACATTTTCAAAGATATTGATTTCAATTACAGCACAGAATTCCAAGTGCACAGTGCTCACTATTTATTACAAATATTTGCATTGTAAAAAACAAAAGAAATAGTATTTTTCAATTTACTTAATACAAGTACTGTAGTGCAATCTCTTTATTATGAAAGATGAACTTACAAATGTAGAATTATGTATAAAAAATCTACATTCAAAAATAAAACCATGTAAAACTTTACAGCCTATAAGTTCAATCGTCCTACTTCTTGTTCAGCCAATCATTCAGACAAACGTTTGTTTACATTTGCAGAAGATAATGCTGCCTGCTTCTTGTTTACAATGTCACCTGAAAGTGAGAACAGGTGTTTGCATGGCACTGTTGTAGCCAGCTTCGCAAGATATTTACATGCCAGATGTGTGAAAGATTCATATGTCCCTTGATGCTTCAACCACCATTCCAGAGGACATGCGTCAATGCGTCAATGCGGATGATTTCTGGTTGGTAACGATCCAAAGCACTGTGGACCGAAGCATGTTCATTTTCATCATCTGAGTCAGATGCCACCAGCAGAAGGTTGATTTTCTTTTTTGGTGGTTTAGGTTCTGTAGTTTCTGCATCATAGTGTTGTTCTTTTAAGACTTTTGAAAGCATGCTCCACACCTCATCCCTCTCAGATTTTGGAAGGTACTTCAGATTCTTAAATCTTGGGTCAAGTGCTGTAACTATTTTTAGAAATATCACACTGGTATCTTCTTTGCATTTTGTCAGATTTTCAGTGAAAGTGTTCTTAAAATGAAAAACGTGTCGGGTCATCATCTGAGACTGCTATAACATTAAATATATGGCAGAATGAGAGTAAAGCAGAGCAGTAGACATACAATTCTCCACCAAGGAGTTCAATCACAAATTTAATTAACGCATTATTTTTTTAATGAGTTTCATCAGCATGGAAGTATATCCTCTGGAATGATGGCTGAAGCATGAAGAGGCATAGGAATCTTTAGTGCATCTGGCACATAAATATCTTGTGATGCCAGCTACAACAGTGCCATGCAAACTGTTTTCACTTTCAAGTGACGTTGTAATTAAGAAGTGGGCGGCATTATCTCCCATAAATGTAAACACACTTGTTTCTCTTCGTGATTGGCTGAACGAGAAGTAGGACTGAGTGGACTTGTAGGCTCTAAAGTTTTACTTAGTTTTGTTTTTGAGTGCAGTTATTTAACAAAAAAACCCTACATTTGAAGTTGTACTTTTGTGATAAAGAGATTGCACTCCAGTACTTGTATGAGGTGAATTGAAAAATACTACTGTTGTTGATCATTTTTAAGTGCAAATATTTGTAAGCAAAAATAATATAAAGTGAGCACTGTACACTTTATATTCTGTGTTATAATTGAAATCAATATATTTGAAAATGTAGAAAACATCAAAAATATTTAATAATTTTCAGTTGGTATTCTGTTGTTGAACAGTGTGATTAATCTTTTTAATCGCAATTAATTTTTTTGAGTTAATCATGTGAGTTAACTATGATTAATCGTCAGCCCTGGTTTTTATACCATACTCCTTTCCCTTTAGTTTTTAATATACTGATTAAGATCAATCCAATACTCTGTAGTCTTTTTATGCAACACACTGGTCTATAAAAATTCTCAGTAGATAAGAAGGGTAATTCTTCACTGTATGATGGAGTATTCAAATTTTGAAGGGTTTTTTTTTTAAAAGAATTAAGATCAGTAGGACATACTAGACCTGGTTTGTATAACCAATCGCCTGGGGTTAAAATGATACACAGGGTTTCATAATTAGATAAAGCCATTGTTTAGAATCAGACAATACCCATTTACAGTTTAATAAACAACTTGTCACAGTTGCTTGCTCAAAGCAGACCTGGATGTCAATGCAAACAGAACAGAAACTAGTGAAATAAATTGGTCTCCTGAGTAAATAAATTGAGCAGCAACGTTGGAACACCTCATCAGTACCAAGAAACATGATAATTTATAAAGGGCTTTTAAAATGGTGTTTCATAAGTACTGACAGTTCAAAAAATGTCTGAACCCTTTCCCTTGCCTTTAAAAAAAACAAAACAAATACACAAAATATAGAGATGAAAGACTTTCCAAAGTCACACACCATGTGAAAGGATGGTGGTACTTTAAAACAGAATTTTTAAAATGTATATTTTTAAAATGTCTGAATAAATAAGGATTACACCAAATGATGTGGTTTTAATCCCATTAGTTGCAAAAATCACTACACTTAAGAGTACTGTTAAACTAGTTTCAAGGGTTTATAAAAATCAGAGCGTGAAATGCTAATACAGTTTAAAAGAAGACAGAGGAACTTCTCATCTCACCATTACCATTTTAAACCTTATGCTATAGTACACATTAGTATAAGTGCATAGAAAATATAGGAGAGAGAGAACACAGTTTTTAACTATCTGGAGCCATGCTGATTGTGAGCAACCTTTGATCCCAATCCCAAGATTACTTTCTAGGGCTGCTTAGAACACTGACAACCAAAGCATCAGAGCTCCTACCAACATCCAGGTTTCAATTGCAAGGATCATCAGTACTTCTGCGCTTGTTTCTGGAATAGTAAGAGATTGATGGATCATGTTTATTTCAGCTTTTACCCCCAAGCCAAAGGACACTGACAGTGTTGCTATTTTCGTGGAAACTATTTGTCTAGCCCTAAATTATAATTCCATTTTAAACACATTAATCCATGTATGTCTAACAGAATTGGGACGGGTTCGTGACAGCATTAGTAAATTATAAATGACCCAGGAAATCATTAGAAGACTACAGTCTGTCTTGTCATTTCCTGCACTGTTCATCATACATTACACTTTGACATTCTAAAAAGGAAAAACAAATAGAAATTAGATTTTCAAGTCTGAAATGATTAATCATATAAATATTATTGAACTATTTTTAAAATTAGCTCTTTAAAAATACATACTGTATTTGCTTTTAATATGTCATTATTTTATTTTATAGCTACTCATAAATTACTTATTGAACCAAAATGACTTTTACTTTCAAATTTCAATACATGCTTTAATGTCTTGGAAAGCAGTGCATTATTAATCCAGCATGGTATTTCCTGTTTCTCCAACTGGAACTGATATAGCTCAGTTTACTATGAACTGTATTAGATCTAGTCACCAGCACTTAGCACACTGAAGTTCTTAAAAGTTGTGTAAATGCCTACGTCTTCACAGTAACTTTTGGAGTAAGACCAGCACTTCCTATGCTTTTGGCCAAGAGCTTGAGTCATTTAGATCTCTGTTCTAATTCAGACTCCTCTGAGGTCAAACTTCAGTTTCCTTTCACTTAGGAATATCCAGCAGTGTTTGTCTCCACTATATGTTCACCAGAATCCAATCCAATTCAAATTAGATTAATTAAAAGCTGCTTTAGAGAAAAATAGAGAAAATCATCAATAAGGTGACTAATTTACTAGCAATCTCTCCAGGAAGCAAGAATGTTATGCTACAGATCATAGAATAAAACCTACAACACAGCTACAAAAACCCTGAGTGCCAACTTCATAGCTCCAATACTGTTATTCTTCTGTTCCTAGGTGTCCTTCTCTAGCTCAAAGAAAAGTGCCATTAATCCAGCGCATTTCTCTTTCTATTCCTGAAAAACTCCCTGCTATTTAGGAAAATCAAAGTCTTCATTCTATTCAGACATTCGCCTCTGATGATCCTTATGTCATCTGCGTAAGACCAACTTTCATTGACTCATCCATCTCTCTTCCCAACCCCTGATTTAGCATAATCAGTTTGGAAAAACTCCATTTCACCAACCTTCACCTTGTAAACTGTTGCCATCTCTTGTTCCTTTTAAATATCCAAAAATCTTTTAAATATTACATCAGGGTCATTCCTCCAACCCCCTTGTGATCTATTGAACTAGAACATAGATACAATTTGCTAAACAGAAACTATATAAAAGTTTGGAAGTTTAATGCAAAACTTACAAATTATTTTTCCAGTAATATGCATTTCACTTTTTTAAAATGCACGCTAAGGAAACAAGCCATGTTTCTATATCCAATATGAAAGAACAATGCCTCCAGTAGTGTCAAATTTAGTTGCATTGCAAGCAACAGAAGAGGGGAAATAACCACAAAGTTAATAATCAATGGGAGCTATTGATGCTCAGCACCTCAGCAAATTGGGCCTCCTATTTTGGTGACTTATATAGATTTAGGTGCCTAACTTTAGGCACCTACATTTGAAAATGGTAGTGTAGCAAGGCCAGGTGGCCTCCCTCTGAGCAGGAGGGCAAGGGACCATTATACTCCCCTTGGAGGGCGGAGGCTAGATTGCCATGCCCACCTCACCAGAAGTACCGGGGCGTGGCTGGAAGTATAAAAGGCCAGCCCTGCAGCACAGTTGAGGGAGAGCCTGCTGAGGGGAAGGACACTCTGACAGTTGAGCCATATCCCTGAGAAAAACCCTCACCAGGTGATGCCCAATCCACATACACCGACACTGACGAGGACTGGCCCACAGTGCCTGCTGTTGTCTAGCAGAGGAGCTAGAAGAGGCCTGGAGGCTAGAGGTACCGAACCCCAGGGTGACAGGAAGTGGCCCAGGGGCAGCCCCAAAGCAGCTGGCTGGAGAGCCAGGGGTGGCCCAGTCAGTGTGTTGTGGCTGGATCCCCACCGATGCAGGGGCAGCAGATTCTGCCCCTGCCAGTGCACTGGGCTGGGAAACAGTGGAGTAGGGTGGGCCCACGTCCCCCTGGTACTCCACCCCAGGGTGGCTGACCCCCTATGCTGTGAAAGGAGGCTCTAGTTCTGAAGAGGAGCTTCCCTTACCACTCACCTGTAAACTGTTTTGTTTGCTGGCTGCCTGAGCTCTACCCAGGCTAAAGCCAGCCCTGAAAGACTGTTTTGCTTGCTGGCACCCTGAGCCTATTCAAGCCCAGGCCCAGCTCACCTGTAGACTGGCTTGCTTGCTGGCTGCCTGAGCCCTGCCCAGGCCAAAGCCAGCCGTGTGACTGTTGCTTGCTGGTAGCCTGTGCCTCTACAAGCCCAGGACCCAGATCCCCTGAAAGACTGTTTGCTGGCTGAACCCAGCCCTGAGACTGTTTTGCTTTCAGGCTGCCTGAGCCTCCTTAGGCTCAGGCCTGGCTCACTGTTTTGGTTTGCTGTCTGCCTGAGCTCCGCCCAGGCCAAAGCCATCCCGAACAGACTCAGTTTAAGGGCTGACTGCTTGAGCCACCCAAACCCCAGCAAAAGCCTGACAGGGACTATTAATTGTCCAGTCCTACTGGGGGCTCTTGCCAGTCTTGCAGATTCTAGTTCTGTCCCGACAGGACCAGCCTGAGTGGCCTCCCTCTGAGTGGGAGATTAAGGGACCATTACACATAGGTTTAATGAATTAATGAGCAAGAGACAATACAATTGTGACAAACAATTCTGCTTTAATCCCAGTTCTATAAAGTTCATTGAGACATGTCCAGCCTCACATCATAAAATGTCACTGTTACATAAGAATATTACTCATGAAAGAACAGCATAGGCTCAGCAAGCTCATGCATAGCTCAGCCATCTTAATGCTTTCTTTCCAAGATAAATAAGAATCCCATATCCCTCTATAAACTCTGCCACACAAAACTGACTGCTTATCATACTGGCTTACTTCTCGTCAGTGATTTTTTCTGAAGCAATCCTTGGTTCCATGTTAGAAGGCAACTCTTCTATGTAAGTTACTATAGTAATAAGCCACCACTGGTGTGCATCAATACATTATTAATGTATGCCCTGGATGCATTATGGAGACACAAAGCCAAGTGCCTTAAAAATACCTGTGTTGTGCATTAGAAGGAACATTCTGATGTAACTTATTGCTATTAGAGCATGATTAACTAACGTTTCATTTTTAAAGAGCTTTTCTAATAAGACTTTTGGGGGTAGAGAAGGATTATGAAATGTATCTTTCCAAAATAAAACCATTCTTAACAGAAAGATGAGAGAAAGATAGTAGGGAAACAGTTAAATAGACATTTAGTTTTTATGTCAACAGAAAGTCCTGGAGAAGGAAAGAGACTGCTGCAAAGGTAACTTGGCACTGTGGGGTAAAAGGAGGAAAAACTTAAAATTGTCTCTCTCTGCAACAGCCGCTCCCTCTCCACTATTCTAGTAATTCCTGTGAAAGGTGACTCTCACCAACTAACTATTCCCCAACTCCATTCACTTGGCATTTCTTTGCACAAGCTTCTGCATATGGTATATTTAGATCTGCAGAGGAGATGGGAGTTGTGTGTTCCGATAGCCTTTTTTTTTTTTTTTTGAAGAGAGAGAGTTGTAGTGTATAGCAGGGCATCTAGATCTTTGGATAACTTTGTTACTTTTGTGCAAACCTAAAATTAAAGGAATAAACCAGTAGATTTTGTTTTTTCCCCATGATAAAGCTCAGGCTCTGTGCTATTGAGTTTCTGCATGGATGTGGCATAAGCAAAAAGTAGTTGTGGACAATCAGTGTCATAGACATGCTGTGGTTACAATCAAGGTAAAACAGTTCTACCAACTGCTAATGTTTATTCAGTTACTTCCATTCTACACTTACTGAAGTTCTGTTTGACACAGTGTGCATCTTAAGTATTCTGAGGCCTGATTCATCACTTTATGATACCATTTTTACATCAGTGTAATACCACTGAAATCCCTGGCATTACACAGATGTAGAAGTGAATAACACAGCAGTAAATCAGTCCCTTAAATTAGTACTGCTAAAGCAGAACAGGCCAAACACATGGTACAGTTCAGGATGTACTGTAACAAAGATTCCATCTTCAAAGAAATAACAAGTTCATGTCTATAGGGAAACAAAGCTGCAGGGCTTGTTCCTTCAAAGTTGAGGCACTCCCATGAAGCAATCCCACGCCCTGTTTGCGTTTCTCCCTTCCACGAGTAGTCCTCCCGGATGAGATATCCAGTTTCTGCCTCCACAAAGAACATGTTCCCCAATTTTAAATGCACATGCACACTCTATACTCCCTCCATCAATAACCAACCTGTACTCCATTGTCTCTGCCTTATGCGACACAAAAGTAGCAAGCGGTCTTTAGTTTCCCCTAGCAGATGGCTGAACACTCTTCTAAACTGAATGTTTCAGTCTAAGAAATATTATTTGTGCAAATGTGTTATAAGGGAAAAACTAGCATATGAACATGTAATGAAGGATTGTATGACAGTGCATATGCACAGGGAAGCTAAATAAAGATTGCAAACATACCCTTAATTCTGGAATTTCTTAACTTGAGTGCTTGACGTTTCAACCTTCCTGTTCTTTATGTATATTTACAATGACATTAAAAATAAAACTAAGAAAACAGCATGGTTTTCATTTCCTCACTCTCTTTTTCTTCCCCAGGCAGGCTGTTTTTCTTGAGGTGGAAGAACACCAAGAAGGTAAGAAATTCTCAGCATAAGCGTGAAGAGCCACAGTGGAAGGCAGTAGACCTGCCTCTCACAGAACAGAACCAAAAATTATCTGAGACAGTTATTTCAGTTATTAGGCTAATGTATTCCAGAAATGAGGTCTTACAGTAAGTATATGGTTCTGCAGCCCTACTGAATTGGGATACTCTAGCAGGGCTCCAATTTATGGAAGCCTGCAGCAAGGTTGCATTTACAAGGTCAGTAAGAAATAGCAAATATAATAGCAAGGAGCCTAGTTCTGTAAGTGTATAATATTGTTTCCATCAATATATTGTGGGGGTTTTATTATTTTCTAAATCTAGGGTGGCACATGTATCAGGACATGTCAGTTCATGCACTGTGTCAGTATAAAAATCCCAGTTTTGAATTCAACCAGGCATGTTATTAAAATGAAAAGTTCTGACTGACATTTCCAAGGAACATTAATCCTTTTATAAGCAGCTCAGACCTCAGGGATTTATAAACAGGATGAAGTATGCCCATTTCAATGTCCAGCAGTTAGCCCACATAGGATATGAAGCATTGAGTCATTTGCCTACCATCACCATCCTGTCCTTTAACAGTGATAAACAAAACATCTGAGTAGTGTTGCTTGCCACCTAATGAACTATTAAAGGTTCATCAACAATTTCAGCTGTGAAGTATTTGGCAGCTAGTCACAGATGCTGAGTAACAGCTTCACCAACTTGACATAAGTAACATAAAACCTTAGTACCACATATAAGATTAATGCATCATTGGCATCATCCTACACTAAATCTATATATTGCTCAAGAAAAACAATGGTTGAAATCCTGGCCCATTGAAGTCAATGGGAATTTTGCCATTTACTTCATTGACTCACTATTTCACCCTGTGTTCAATTCCTTACAGCCATATGCAACAAGATAGTTCTAAAATGCTGTTTTCCTAACAAATATTAGCCAACATTTAATAGAAACTATGTAGCAGGACAAAATTGCCTATAATGTAAATCTTTTAATCAGTCATACAGTATTATGCAGGTAAGCAGCTGAAATAATTTTCTCTGCAGACTCTCTGTAGCCTAGGAGACTGGAAATGGACAACAACATCCTTCAACTCTAGCTCTCTAATTTCAGGCCTGCACAACTCAGTGTGACTAAAAGTCCATTAATGTTTAAAGGGCTATCTAAGATGAACTAATAGTCTCTGTCCAATTTTACGTAAACAAGCCTATACATGTAAAAAATCACCTAACATTATAACTGGCATCATAACTAGTTGACAGATTCAGAAAAGAGGACAAGTATTGAATGTACTGAAAACAAGCAGGTTTAGAATTTAGCCATCATCCAAGTTCTTCTGTTAACAACATTAACCAGAGATTTGTATAATAAGGGCTTGACGTGAGTGTGCTTGAACAGATATATCAAGAGAATTGTCTTAACAAGCCACTGGTTGATAGCCTTGTCACATGAGTCAAATAACTACTGATCCAGCATGCACTTGTCTGTGCCAAACAATGTGATGTGGCATCTCCCTCCTGGCCATCCTGGTGATCAGTTCTGCCAGGTGCTTCACTCTCCTCAGCAGTCTCTTTACCCATTTTCTCTGTTTGCAGCCTCTTTCTCGCTCTTGGAGTAGCAGCTTCCAGTCTGTGGCTTGGCCCTCCCCATCCAGTGAAATCGCAGTCCTTCTGGACCAACTGTCTGGCTGACATCTCCAATACTCTGTGCCACTACCCAGTGGCGGGTAGGGGAACTCTAGCCCATCCTCTATACTGGGCTGCAGCCCAGGGACCCTATAACATGTAGTCAAGGCCCGTACAGTCTTAGCCCTTGCTGCTTTTTTCCTTGGGCTTCTTCCTACATCACTGGCTCCCACCCTCTCAGGGTAGGGTATATCAGTCTCCCAACTCCCTCCACTCAAGGAGTAACTACAGCCTGCCTTTCCTGCAGCATCTCTTGCTACTTGCAGTTCCTGAGCTTTTTACAAGCCCCTTCTGTTCCTTCCCAGCTGCAGTGCACCTGCCTCTAATTAGTGGCCTTGTAGCCTCTCTCCCCTACCGGCTGCTTAATTGGTCAGTTAGGCTTGCCTGACCTAATTTATCCTCGCAGGAGCCAATGTGGGGAATACACCCCATCACACAAGTTTAGTTTCCCTTCAATCTTTAGGGCTAATCCAGATAGAACATGCTGCACAAGTTAAGTCTGAAAGTGACAAAACATGAATCATTCTTGTTAGTTCTGCAGTACAGAGATTTGGGCATAATCATCTGGCCAGCCAGAGATGAAAGGAAACATTTCTGGTCACTTTTTCTATGTATCTAGAACAAGTGCTAAGTAGAGAGAGATCCTGAGGCTGTGCACTACTACAGGACAGCAGATTTCCTAACTGAGAAGATAAGTCACTTCCAGCCAGTTTTCCCAAACCACTTACCTTTGCCAGCCAACCACATTTCCATCTTACCCATACTGAGTCAGATGTTTTTAATCCAGTACTTTCACTCAATTATTTCAGCATTGTCCACATCTCTTGAGGCCTGGAAGAGTTGTATGCCATGTACATACTGGTGATGCTATAGGTCCTACTCTATCTCTTTGGCAGAGCTCATCCAACACCTATCCAGTGGAGTTTGTTCTAATTACCAACTTGGCTCAGAAATAAGTCCTCTGTTTAGAGGCTTCTGATCAGTCTATGTCCTCCTCCTCCCACAAAATATTTCTATCTTTGGATCTCTTATTCCCCATAAAAAAGACGAGTTGTGGAGAAATGCACAGATTCAGTTGTGAATGTGACGGGAATCAATCCCTTGAGCCAGGAGAAAGAAGAACATTTTCAATCTTCAGCAGCTATTGTCTAAGCAAAAAAGCTTGTACCACTGTCATCAAAATATGTTTTAAATTGTAATGCTCTTTATAGAAGCTCTTTGTTGTAACCTCAGATCTCTAGTTTCATTGTTTGATCTTTGTCTACTATTTACTGTGCATTTAGGTATTTCTAAAGTTCATCTCATAGTGTGGCACATCTCAACACACCGTACAACACAGTAACAAACATACTTTTCTTTAATTCCTTTAGAATTGTGCCAAATTGCACCATGGTAAGGGCAGACAGATTTTTTAAGAGCTTTATAATTATATATTGTATACAAATTTAATTATAAGAGATTGTAGTGCTATTTACCCTTTCTTCAAACACACAAGCTCTATTCACTAGCAAGTAGTTATCGACTTGATACAAAATATATGTATAAATTTTAAGTCATTGCAATTTCAATTTGAAGTTATTGATCAATATTGTTGATTACCTCAGTACTTTTGTGAAGTGCTTTAAGATAAAGAGATGTTCACCATTCTTCTTGTATCAGGTACCTCAAAAGGAAAACTGTGAGAAGAGAAACACAATGAAAAACAGCCAGTAATACCATATGAGACTCCTTATTAAAAACATAAAATGCCTTTCACTCTTGCTTTTATTAAGTCTACTTTTCAAGTGAAAGTTAGGTGAGCCGATTATAATACAAGTCAAGTCTAACTATTTCATTATCCATGTCCTGAAGCATGATAGCCCACAGAATGCCTTTTGAAAGCTCTAGAGTGATGGCAGCAGGTTTAATATAATGAACAATGTTACAAATGGGAACACGACTACGAGTCTGCTTACCTATCTAAAATGAAAGCAGTCAGACACAAATATGTATGATGCACAATAAATAACCAAAGTAGTAATTGTCTGCTTTTATTACCTTATTTTTTGTAGTAGCTTTTAAGTCTTCCATAACTACAGCACAAGTGAATTAAAGCAGTGCTGTGAATTATTTTTAAATTGGACATACAAGACTGGAACTGTTAAATCATATTTACCAGAAGATAAAATGCTCTTTTGTTTTGAGGGTTTAGTTTATGTCATAGTCATTTCTGAATAATTCATTTAGTACATCGATCAAAAAAACAAATCAGTAAAAGATGCTGCAACAGTTGTTACGTGAAACATCCCACTCTGTTAGCAGTCTCTGATTCTTCTATAAAGAGTTACATGGATTCTGTTGACTCACTGAGGCAAGTGACTCATTACTGCTACTCAGATAAAAGGCAGATGGGACTGGTTTTGTGGGGAAAGAGAATCTAAGCTGAGTGGTCCTGAGGGAGGTCCTGTAAGAGCAGCTTCGCCTGAGAAAAATGCTTCAGCTAAATAAATGTTGTCTTACTAAAAAGCACCAAAGGGTTCTGTGGCACCTTATAGACTAACAGAAGTATTGGAGCATAAGCTTTTGTGGGAGAATACCCACTTCGTCAGACGTATGCTGTCTTACTGTTGATTTCTTTATTAATAAAGTCGAATACCAGAAAGTGGGTTAATTTGGACCTTACATATTACGTGGACTGTGTTTGTACAGCATTTTGGGGAAGGCACCTATTCACAGATGAATGATTCAAAATTGAAATTTCTCAACTCTGTCAAGGTAGCAAAAGGTACAGATTTTACGATATACTTAACAGACCAGCACATTCTACATCCTTTTTTTCATTCCTCATAATTTAACATTTAACAAGATGATTTCAAACACTATTTGTTTCCACATTTTATTCCTTTCATAAATATTTTAAAGTGCTTAGTTTTTATTAAGAAGTTATAGCATGGATTAACTAAAGAGAAAAGACGGTTACTCACCTTTGTAATTGTTGTTCTTCGAGATGTGTTGCTCATATCCATTCCAAGTAGGTGTGCGTGTGCCACGTGCATGTTCGTCGGAAGAATTTTCCCCTAGCAACACCCGGAGGGTCGGCTGGCGCCCCCTGGCATGGCGCCGCTACGGCACCGGATATATACCCCTGCTGACCCTTCCGCTCCTCATTTCCTTCTTGCCGGCTATTCCTACAGTGGGGAAGGAGGGCGGGTGTGGTATGGATATGAGCAACACATCTCGAAGAACAACAGTTACAAAGGTGAGTACCCGTCTTTTCTTCTTCGAGTGCTTGCTCATATCCATTCCAAGTAGGTGAATCCCAAGCCTTACCTAGGCGGTGGGGTCGGAGTTGGACACTGCCGAATGCAAGACTTCCAAACCAAGGGCTGCATCGTCTCTGGATTGCTGTACCAAGGCGTAATGGGAAGTAAAAGTGTGTACCGAAGACCACGTAGCTGCTCGGCATATCTCCTGGATAGGCACTCGAGCTAAAAATGCAGTCGACGAGGCCTGAGCCCTGGTGGAATGTGCAGTAACACGGCCTGGAGAGGCGTGAGCTAGATCATAGTAAGCCCGAATGCATACCGTGACCCAGGAAGAAATTCTCTGGGAAGAGACGGGTTGACCTTTCATCCTGTCTGCCACGGCGACAAAGAGTTGGGGAGTCTTACGGAAAGATCTGGTGCGGTCAATGTAGAATGTGACGCCCTATGGACGTCCAGCGAGTGCAACTGCCGCTCTCTACACGATGCATGCGGTTTGGGAAAGAAGACCGGGAGGAATATGTCCTGGTTGAGGTGAAAGGATGAAACCACCTTAGGAAGGAACACCAGATGTAGGTGCAACTGCACCTTGTCCTTGTGGAATATCGTGTAAGGCGGGTCCACCGTGAGAGCCCGAAGCTACGAAACTCTCCTAGCCGATGTAATGGCTACAAGGAACGCCGCCTTCCACGATAAATACAGGAGAGAGCAGGTTGCCAGGGGTTCGAACAGAGGGGCCATAAGTCTTGACAAAACCAAACTGAGGTCCCAGGAAGGGGCAGGGCGTTGCACCTGCGGAAAAAGACGCTCCAGCCCTTTGAGGAACCTCGAGACCATAGGGTGGGAGAAAACGGATTAAGCTCCTTCTCCGGGATGAAAGGTCAAGATGGCGGCTAGGTGTACCTGCAAAGATGAGAGTGCGAGACCCTGCTTGAGATGCCAGAGGTATTCCAATATTATGGGAATATGAACCTGCACAGGTGCTGCCTGCTGCGCTTGATACCAGCAAGAGAACCGCTTCCACTTGGACAAGTATGTAGCCCTAGTAGAGGGTTTTCTGCTGCCCAGGAGTACTCGTTGCACTGGGGTGGAACAGCGTAGTTCCAAGTGACTCAACCACGTAGGAGCCACGCCGTGAGGTGGAGGGATTGCAAGTCGGGATGGAGAAGCCTGCCGTGGTCCTGGGTTATTAGATCCTGATGGACAGGCAGAGGAACCGGGTTGGCTATCGAGTGGTCCAGCAGCGTGGTGTACCAATGCTGGTGAGGCCACGCTGGGGCGATCAGAATCACTCGAGCCCTGTCCCTGCGAAGCTTTACAAGGACCTTGTGCACCAACGGAAAGGGTGGGAAGGCATACAGCAGGTGGGTTGACCAAGACATGAGAAAGGCATCCGATATCGAGCCCGGGGCGAGACCCTGAAATGAGCAGAACCTGTGACACTTTCGGTTGCTGCGGGAGGAGAAGAGGTCTATGTGGGGAAAGCCCCACTTCTGGAAGAGAGAATGAGCTATGTCCGGTCAGAGTGACCACTCGTGGGCGAGAAATGACCTGCTGAGGTGGTCCGCTAAGGTGTTCTGGACCCCTGGGAGGAAGGATGCCACCAGGTGTATAGAGTGGGCTATACAGAATTCCCACAGTCGGATCGCCTCCTGACAAAGGGGGAGAGAGCGGGTTCCTCCCTGCTTGTTTATGTAGTGCATCGCGGTGGT
>NC_133775.1:36443517-36485004 GCF_003597395.2 Chelonoidis abingdonii | reverse complement strand
GCGCGCACACCTACTTGGAATGGATATGAGCAAGCACTCAAAGAAGAAGGAATTGTTGTCCCATTGTGAGATGCATTACAGATTAACAAAACTGTGATCTACAATATAGTTACAGTTACGTTGTAGAAATATTTTTCTGGTTAATTGATGTAGTTTCTTTGGCCACATATTGTACAGTCTCAAGACACTAGGAATATTTCTCCCACTTAAGCTATGTGTTCATTTTTCCTTTAAGTGTAGCTCTAGCCATGTAGAGGCTACAATGGTGTACAGGGGCTTAAACTACTACTGTTGGGGGTTTTTTTGTTTTGTTTATTAGTAAGCTAAAGTTTTGGTACAAAGAATATTAGTGATTTCCTATGTAACAGATTTGGTTAATAAACCTCAAACAAATTCCATCTACAGTAGTTGAGTGTGGTGGTCATAAAAACTTAATTTCATTTTTACTGACTCTCAGTAGTGAAGTACCATGGGACCAAAGTATTAAACTCCACGGGTTCAACACTTGCCATGTAGTACATTATGTGCAAGAGAAGAGGATGTAGGTTAGTCAAAAAAATTGTAGAGAGAATTGCCAGAAGAACCTAACATAACTAGACAATAGCACATCATTAGTGTGTATGATATTTAATGTAGAGAGATGCAAGATGTGTTGAAAGGGAAAAAGCTGAACAACTACCAGTAATAAAAATAAGACAGAGAGAGAGTATGTAACAGTGTGTAAAAAGTGGTATAATTTCATTATTATGCTTTTTATTAATACTACCACCTTCTTAAACACTATGGACAACTCAAGGAAGATATCTGCACAATTCACAACCATGGTTAAAAAGCAGACAGGATTTTAGATTATATTAAGAAAGGATAATACTGAAAAGTATAGGCGTACTTGTGGCAAAAGTATATCAGTCATCTTGAATATGGTGTTCTTTTCTGGTCACCTCATCTAAAAATGAAATGTATAGGAGAAACAGAACAGGTCCAGAGAAAAGCAACCCAAATCATTGGTAGTTTGGAAAGACCTCCACCTGATGAGCAATTAAAGAGGATTATAACAACTGAGCCTGGAGAAAAGAGTAAGAAGTGACATGAGGGAGGCACATAAAATAATGAATGGCATAAGAGGGGTGAGTCAGGTGCTCCTATTAACATTTTCACATGCTACAAAACCTAAGAATCATCCAATGATATTAAAAGGCAACAAATGTTAAAATGATAAAAAGAAATATTTTTTACATGATGTATAATCAAGTGTGAAACTTACTGTGACAGCTTGGGGGAGGGGTACCTGTGTCAAATTATGAATTCCATTTTATTTTGTGAATGCCTTTTGTGATTGTAACCTTTGCTGAGGACTGAAGCATCTGTTTTGCTGCCAGACCTTGACAGCTAATGGAGAGACTACATCTGCAAAGACAAATCAACAGCCATCAACACTGAATGGCTCTACCCTACTAGAACAATAGGTGTGCTGCCACTGGGTGCCATTTGTATGACTCTCTACCTAGAAGTCAATGGAGGGGCTGGGGCTGGAAATTCCCCAGTGGAAGTGCCTGGGCAAGAAAGGTGGCAGAGATGGACATCATTGACGTGGACACAGTGGCAAATTGAGGACTGACACATACATGGAACTAAGCGGCATGCTGCAACTTTTATTAGAGTTTAACACAAGAAGGGGTGTTACTCGCCTATCACCCATACTCTCCATATTATACCAGGCATTTAACTGGTTCCAGTGCAGGAGTTACAGAGTTCCTTACCATATAACCCGTAACTGGCACCAGGGTTACAGAGCTCCTTACCATATATCCCAAAATGAAGGGCAGGGTCTATTCAGCCTACCCTCCACGACCCAGTTCGCTCTTAGTCCTAACACCCTCTTCCCTTCACGAGGGGAACAGAGAATGCAGCAGGGTGGGCACTTGGCCTACAAGGGCCACAAGGTCTGACCTTGCCTGCAAAGCCCATGAAGTCTCACCCTACCACATAAGCCCAAAGCCTATCACCAAAATCCAACATCTTTTGCCCCTGGGAACCATTCATTTTATTCTCTTAACCACACTGGAAACCAGCCACAAGTTGCAGCAAGTAAAACCACTACACAAGTACCTCAGTTAGATACCATGCACATTTCTACTTAACCCACTATGGCTTGCAGATGTTGTAAGGAAGGCAATATACACCCTGGTCCTTTGTCAGGTAGCCCACAGGAGAAAAAAATCCTTCCTGACTCTCAAAGCAGACAATTGGCTAGACCTGCAGCATCTGTCAGCCCAGGTTCCCATTCCTAGTTTGGGTAGGTAAGATGGGCTGCTGGAACAGAGCAGAAAGAGGCTCCATATGGCCCCTTAATGGGCTAAATCCTGGGAGCTGGGGAATTCTGGCCAATCAGCATCCCTCTCCCCAGCTGGCCAGCAGGTGCCACAGATTCCATGGGGAGGAGTTATCTATTGTTGCTGAGCAAGTGTCTCCCTCCCATGCTCCTGGGACTGTTCCCTTTTCACTGCCAACCCCATCAATTTCCCCCACCCGTTGATGTGGGTGGGTGCAATATGGTAGAAAAGAGACTGTTTCTCTAAGCAAGGGAAGCCATTCTGCCACCTGATGCAAGATGGCCAGGATAATACAGCTGGAAGAGCTGCCTGGCCTAAGAACCAAGGACTCACAAAGGTATCAAGATCAGACCATGGGGGTTGTGTTTAAGAGTTTGTTGATTTCCACAGATCTGTAACTCGGTTGTGGCTTGTTTAACAGTACAGTGTTTGTGAATAGGAAACGCCTTTGCTAAGCCTGTGCTTCACCACATGCTACAGGCTGTGCCCTGTCCAGGCAACTTCATGTTGGCTAACATTTGTTAGATTTAGCAACAATTAGTAGGCAGCAGATGGTAGTTACCTACGTTGCTGCTATTCAGAGAAGCATCAATATATGCCCCACAACATAGTGTCCTGGCAATACCTATAGAATAGGTATAGCCATCCAGAGTATTCTTTCAGAAAAGACTCCATCATTTTGAATTGCCTCGCTGGTCAGAGTATGATTCAGCTGAACAGGGATACCGTACTCATTAGTGTATTGCTAGATATGTGACTCCAGTTACTGAATTTGCTATTAAAGAATGTTTGTAATTAGTGTCACTGACAAAGTTTGAATTTGCTTTCAGAACAAATTGTCTTTCTGGATATGTTTTTCAGCTCAAAGATATACTTGATAATATCTAACTACAGCTTCATTTTGAGCACAGAGACACATCAGCTGATTTCAATCACTAGTTCCTAGATAAAATATTCGAATAAGTGAAGTGACAAAGAAGGTTGAAAATCTTTTGCTTTCAGATAATGGTGTGTGTCGTGCATACTTAAGTATTGCATTATTAACATGCATGGTGATGAAGGCTTGAGGTGCTGTTATTTATTATACCCGAGTTTGTAATTTTTTTCGTAAAAGGATATTTAAATGATTTGCTATGAATTTTTGCTGACTACAATATTTTATATGACTAACTACTTCATGTGGAGGATGAAGGTCTTCTGCCAGATTAGTTTCTAATTTTGTACCTTATCAAGAACAACAAAATCATCTTTCAGTGAAATGATGTCTTCTAGCACATGATTTTCATTACACAAGACATTTTATAACAATCTTATGGACATTTTGACTGATAACAAGAAATCAGATTTCTGGGGTTTGATTTTTTTTTTAAAGGTAGGAGTATTAAGAGAAATGTTCAAATAAAAAAGCCTTCCCATGCAGCATGTTTTCTATTAAGATTGTTAAAGTATTTCACTTGTTGGCTCAGATACTAACTGCAAATACAAAAAGTTCAGAGGAGCTATCTAAAAATTTAGGTTTTAAAAAAGCAGTATTATAATCTGGTAGTAAATTTTAATTGATTGTGATTCAAGATCCCATGTGTTCAAGTAAGATTGTTCTTAGGAAATCATTTGCCAAGTCACTGTAAATAAAAGTTTAAGTCTATCCATTTGTGCAAAACTATATGTAAGTGTTTTGAATGTGAGTGGCCTTGCATCAGCAACTTTAAGTAATAATTTGGTCAGTATGTAATATAATGGATTTGTCCTACAAAAACCTATACAGGAAAAGTCAGATCATTTTAATTATATTTTGTCCAGGGACTCTAATGAAATAAAAAAAAGAAAAAAACAGAGCAAAAAGAACCCAGAAAATAATTGCTAATGTCAGTCTATCCAGACAATATTATCTTTTATCTGCAGACTGCCTGTAATGCTCACAATAATCACTTGGTAGGCAAGGCAACACACCTACATCAGGATATGGATGTGATCTCTGAATGGGAGCTCTCCGTATGGTTAGCATTTCTTTCCACTATGATTCTCAGTTAAAGATTCTCTTCAGTCATCAAACAAGAAACTATTTCCTATATTGTTTATATTACTATTAATATCAGTGTGCAGTGCTACCAAGTCTAATGAAGAAGTCAGCATCTGCTATGTGGCTTTTCTTTATTCAGGTTAAACAAAGTGCATTTAATCAAAAACTCAAAAACATTATATGTCTATTAAACATGTCGTCCACCCCCCCACACCTCCCGCGTAATTCTGTTCCATGGAATTTCTGCCTGGTCTAAATCAGATAATCTCTGCATGTACATACACCATATGGCACAGAGCTACAAATGAAATGAGAGTAAGTTAATTGGCCATATTAGACCAAGCAAAACAGATTTTAAGTTTGACTATCAGAAATACTAGATTTTTCACACTTACACACAGCATACACATTCTCAGTTACCTTAACCATGGCATAACAAGCATTTGCACAAGTATGTTCAGGGACACGTTGTATTCATTGTTCAGGATTCCCACAGTCAATGCTGTCAGTCTCTTTCAGATGTAAGAGATCAGTTCATATTAAAGAACTACATGGAAATGAAAACCTTAACTCTATGTTTGCTCTATGAAAAGCTAGTCTGACCGTGAATATTACATAGGTACAACAGGAGTGCATATAACCAAGAATGTAAACAGCAGTATTATGTGCTAAGAGGTTAAGTGAAGTCACTCACTGATACCAGTGCATGAGGACAATGTATATTTTTTAGTCCTGTAACCATAAGGAAACATCATTAGTTCTAGAGGCATTGGAACTAGGTTCGAAGATACTGTAAACATAAATGCCTTTATCAACTTTTGGCTAAGTGATGTAAACATTTTATTGTCTTGAGATGTACGGAATACACACAATGTCCTAAAAAATGCTCATGTGTCACTTTTGACATATGGAATATATGATAACTTTTTTTTCATTCAAATGATCACTTTGCTACAAGGCATGGCTCCCTTTAGAT
The DNA here is from genome assembly GCF_003597395.2 of Chelonoidis abingdonii. NCBI lineage: Eukaryota > Metazoa > Chordata > Testudines > Testudinidae > Chelonoidis > Chelonoidis abingdonii. Next base: position 36,479,675 of record NC_133775.1, on the reverse strand, counting down.
TATAAATACTACAAATACGGGGTCTTTCCCAGCCCTCAAAAAGTACCTTGTCTATTTTCATTCAGTAACTAAAAAAAGCCCCAAGACAAAAAAAAAATTGTCATACAATTGCCTTTAAATTTCACTTGAGCATTTGCTGTAATAAAATATAAGAGGGAACAATTCATGTCTTTTGGGCATTGTTCTAATGCAGAGGCTGTGTTTACAAGATATTTTGTAAGAGAAGACTTTTATATTTAGCTGGTGCAGAAAGTGTTACCATTTTTTCTAGGCAGGAGAAAAAGTAAAATTATTTTGGGATATATAGTAACAAGTAAAAGAAATACTTCACTCTTATCAAGCATAGTATAAATCAGATGTTTGTGTGCTCCCTGCTTCTTATATGTGGTGTTGCTCAATTCCACAGCTGTATTTTAAATTTGAAAAAGCATTTTATTTTTAAAATCCAGGAAATAGTTCATCTTGGTATAACTCAGAAAGTTTATGCCATGTTGTTTGCATCACACCATTACTACACAACATAACTTGTAGAGGTCATCCAATAATTGACAATTCTCAGAGAAAACATCCAACTTCAGTGGATGGGAAAATAGGTAGTTTCATGATCTGGTAACTTCCAGTGGTTCATACAATACAACCATGAGTTCCTATTTCTGTGTTTACTGAATGCAAAATATTCATGAGTCTTGGTTGAAAATCATTCCATTCTAGCTTAGCTGGTCATGCCACTGATTTACTATTTCCTCTGGGCTTTCTTTTGAGGATGCCCTTATTGATATGTTGCTGAATATAGCAGCTTCTCAACTTTTCCCGTTGGGATCTTCCTACTCCATCAATATGATCGAGCTTTCACTGGGGAGGGAGGACTCCATGTCTCTGAGGACAATGCAGGGTAAACTCACAAGAAGTTTCTTCCTGAAATTTCCGCTCATAAAAAGCCCCTTTCCCGTGGCTTTTGCTGTATGAGAGGGATGATTTGGGAAAGAGCAAGCACATAGAATAAGCAGGCACTCCTTTCAGAAAGTAAGTCTGTGTGACTTCTGCTAACCTGGGGTAGGGCTCTGCCAATTAAAAAATCAGAACCAATATCATGTGATCAGTGATGACCCACCAAGAATGAACGTTCACCACACCTTTTTGAGTCATCATTTACATTGCATTTTTTTAAAATAAATTTCTTCCATTTCACAAAAATATCGTAATCTCAAATTTTGCCCATTTACAATATTGTTATGATGGAGGCTGGGTGAAACCTTGTTGAAGTTGGTGGGTGTTAGAGCTGCCCTTCATTCAGAATAAAGGTAAGAAGCAATAAAGTTCCGTTTTAGAGTAAGATAGCTGAGACAATAGGCACCTCCAACCAAAATGCAGACCACATGCGAGGCTGCTCAGAAACTGAACTATGGAGACAGAGGAGTTTCACTAAGTATATTTTGTTGGAGGTGTGTTTGTCCATGAGCTGAAACACCCAGAAGCAGAAAAAGAAGCAGCAGAAGCATGCAGTGAAGCACTGGAAGTGTGGCCTTGAAAGAAAATGAAGAAAGAAACCTTTGGGGACTGGCTGGGAAGTCAGGCTTGGAAATGTGAACAAAGAAACTTCTTTCTGTTTGATTCCTACTGTGTTCTGGGAAACAAGACTTTATGTACACTTTGTAAATAAACAGGACTGCATGAATAGACAACCTGACTCTATCATCAATTTCTCCTACTAATTTTAAACAACCTGACCGCACTCAAATATTGGTTAACCACTCAGGCCAAAAAGGGTAACAATATTGTTTGAGCTGCGTTAAACCCTGCTATGGGTTGAGTTGAAAGCTTGTTGAAAATTATGTGTGAATGCACCCTTCATTTAAGATAGTTTTAAGGGATAGTTAAGGCACCACACCTAAAATAAAGCATAACTGAGTCTGCTCAGAAACTAGCAACATGTAGATGGCAGATTCCACTGGGCATTGTTTCTGCTCCCACCTGGAAACCTCCCTAGAGCACCAAGTGTGACTAGTCACTCGGGTCAAAGGGATGCAACAATATTTACTGTGCTTCTAATGAAGTCGAGTTTGTACAATGGCACCGATAGAAAAATATTTGTTTTTTTCCTCATTATATGAATTTTTTTCACCAAAGTAATTCATGGTAGTGAGACAACTAAAAGATTCATCTTCCTCTTGATGGCAATTGGTTTAATAAAAAATTTTTCAAACATTTGTTGAAGTGTGACAATATTTCTTAAAATAAAAATTCGAAAGGCAAAATATAAGGAATGAGAAGGAGAAAAGATTTGTTTTAGAATTTCACTTTTTATAAGTTCCACCCTCTTAAAAGTATATCCACTGAAGTAAATAAAAGTTTAATAAATAATATATACATAAACACACATTTAAATGAAAAAACATGATTAACTTCTTAAGAACCATTAAGTGTATAATTACAAGGATTCTATTACATTAAGATACCAATTTCTTTAAAGCCAGAAATAATACCTGCTGAAACTTTAATTATTTAAATGAGAAAAGAAGGAGGCATGTTATCTTCTCTGACAAAGATTAAAATCAATTTAATTGCTTCTCTGCTGCATTGACATGATTCTTGCTGTGAGTCAAGCAACCAAAAGGGGAAATTAACACTGCAGCTGTTAATCAAGTGATATTTGTGTGCTCCATCTTATTATAGCAGGAGAAAGAATAACTGCTACTTTGGGGAGAGTTTGGCCACACTGTACTTCATATAATTTTTTTGCTTCAAACATTCAGCCGATTTACTTAATTTTTAGAGTCTCAAGTATCTCTAGATGAAGTGCAGCCTGAGAAAATTGTATGTTGCATTGTTTGATCCCCTAGTAAAATTTGTTATGTCAAGACCAAGGTTTGTTCCAAATTAAATTCACTCTTGAGTATCTGAGTATAGTGTAAAGTTCTGAAGTAGCTAAAAAAAGATACCAATCGGTGGGGGATGGGCAGAGGGTGGCAGCTATGAAGCATAACAGTATATTTACAAGCAAGACAGCAGCAGCTCCTAGGGGTCAAAACTCAACAATTTTACTAAAATTAGAACATGCATTTGAAAGAAAATAACTGTGGAGTATGTAGCACCAACTCATGGCTTATATCTGCTGATTTAAAAATCTTTATCCTTGCAGTGCCTTTGTTAAACCTCAGCACTGAGTGAATATTCAGCAACATTTACACTCGACAAACTAATGTATCTGATTGTAAGAAAATGGTATTGTGAAATATTTATGAATTCTGAAATACAAATCGGTGTGGTGCCTCATCATCTCTTATCAGCCCTTGTTAGCTTTACAGATGATGAGAAGCACTAGAATAACTGAGGTTGTCAAAACTAATAGAATTCAGAGACTCTGCACCAACCTAGTTCAGTTTCATCTAGAGCTCATATACTGGAATTTTTAACTCCCTCACTTCTCATCATTGGACTTGCATCAGTTTCATTTTAGGGACTGTTATTTACCATACATAGCAGAAGTGGCCATGGCACTTCCCTAACTGCAGACTGGACAGTCAACTATGGGAACTTTGTGGGGGGGGGAATAATTTGGATTGTAGTGTAACTTTAAGCATCTTCACTAGAGATGGAAAAAACCTCAAGAAATCTGGTTCAGATGACTCAGATCTGGATGCTTATTGTATCTGAACTTGCAGAATCTGTGGTCAGAACAAAGCTGGAGTGAAATGCTCATGAGAACTTGTGAGAACATATGTAACTGTACTTCCATGAAGGCCTGGGAATCTCATAAGAGCAGCTTCTCACACTCATTGTAGCTTTTCAGCTCTTGTAGGACAGCATCCTTTCACAGCATCCCAGTACCTCTTCTCCCAGACAACATAGTGGAATGATAGTTGAATTAAATTAACTTTTTGAGCCACAAAAATTGTTTGACTTGGGTTTGTTTCAAAGAATAAGTAAAGATCAGAATCAGGTCTGCTACATCTGAAGTGGTTGATCCAATCCTAGTCTTTACTTGGTGCTGTAGACAAAGGTATGTAATAATGGTAATTTTTCAGCAAATACTAATCTCCTCTGAAATTGATCACATTGTTGTCCAGCCCTGTGCTGTGCCTTATTCAGTTTGACCAAAAGTGGCATGTCACAGATGTCCAAAAGGAGTTTACTGCTAATAAAGCAAAGTTTCAATGGATTTTAAATGACAATCAGAATTTCATAGTGTCATAAACAGATGGTTAAGGGTTAATGTCTCTTTTACCTGTAAAGGGTTAAGAAGCTCAGTAAACCTGGCTGACACCTGACCAGAGGACCAATAGGGGGACAAGATACTTTCAAATCTTGGTTGGAGGGAAGTCTTTGTTTGTGCTGTTTGTTTGTTGGTTGTTCACTCTCGGGACTGAGAGGACAAGACGTACATCCAGGCTTTCCCAATCTTTCTGAATCAGTCTTTCATGTTTCAAATAGTTAAGTAATAGCCAGGCAAGGTGGATTAGTCTTATGTTTGTTTCTTCAACTTGTAAATTGGTGTTTTGCTGGAAGGATTTTACCTCTGTTTTGCTGTAATTTTGAATCTCAGTCTGGGGAGGGGGGTCCTCTAGTCTATTGAATCTGAGTACCCTGTAAAGCATTTTCCTCCTGATTTTACAGAGATAATTTACCTTTTCTTCTTTAATTAAAAGCTTTCTTTTTAAGAACCTGATTGATTTTCCTTGTTTTAAAATCCAAGGGATTGAGGTCTGAACTCACCAGAGATTGGTGGGGGGAAAGGAGGGGGATGGTTAATTCCTCTTTGTTTTAAGAATCCAGGAGTTTTGGATCTGTGTAACCCTCTCAAGGCAACCCAGAGAGGGGGAGTCTGAGGGGAAAAGGAGGGGGATGGTAATTCTCCTGGTTTAAGACCCAGGGTTTGGGTCTTGGTTCCCCAGGGAAGGTTTTGGGGGAACAGAAAGTGTGCCAGACATACTAGCTGGGTGGCAGCGTACCAGACCTAAGCTAATAATTAAGCTTAGGAGTGTTCATGCAAGTCCCCACTTCTTGAACTCTAAAGTTCAAAGTGGGGGAAAAACCTTGACACATAGTCAGTCTTAAATTTTGTATGTTGGCAGGCTTTTATTAAAAATTATCATTTTAAATGGAAAGTCCAAAGGCTCCATTAGAAAGGTTCAAGGCCATATGTTGAGATCTAGTAGAGATAATATTATATAGCAAAAACCTAGTGCTGAAATCATTGTATACTCTGAGATCGGGAATCAAGAGAAGTTACAGTTAGGGTTGTGCAAATCATGGATGGTTCAGTCTGTATGTGGGGTTGAAGGACCAAAATCTGCGCTTGAGTCACAGAAGATGGATATGAACTAACTCCTAGACGTTTACTAGATATGCGGTTAAATATCACTGAACTCAAACTAAGGGAAACCCCACCACCGCTACAACTTTCTCCTTACTCTACTGGCTCTACTCTACTGAGCCCTAGGACCTCATTTCTAGTTTTAGGTGACTTCATATCGATCCTATTGCTTTTTTGGAGGTGGGGAGGAGGAAGAAAAGTTCTTGTGGCCAAAGTTTCTCTGAGAAAATATTTCTTAACTTTACCCAACACTGTGCTAGGCACCTCCCAGTACAGATGGAAAGACAAGATCCCTTACTCAAGAGCTTACAAACAAATTTTGGATACAACAGTGATGATAACAACAAGACATTAGGAAGAATGGCCAAGGACAACATTAAGGTTACATATAAACTCAGCAATATTAGTATACACTATGGAGGAGAGTTTGTGGCACATCTTTTCATAAATATGTAGGACAAATAAGTAGAAAACTTAACTGGCAAATTTTTTGCTGGCCTCACAAAAAGAAGTGGGTCTCCAATGAGGATTTAAGAGAAGAGCAGGTAGTGGATTTGCAGTCCAGCACAAGCAAGGTCTTCCATGCGTAGAGGGGCAATGTGGAAGGAAATGTAGAAACAGTTGTGGGAAAAGGTGATAAGCAGAGTGACAAAGCTGGCATCCTTGGACTAGCTGAACACAGGATAGGGTTGGGAAGATATAAACTGGGAAAAACAGTGAAGGGATTCAAAGAGGAGCTATTGTGGTCAAATTCATGGGTAAGGGAGAAAATCTTGATTTCAGCATTTTGTATAGACCAGAGCAGGGCACTGAAGGCATTAGAAAGGCATCAGAAAAGAAAGTGATGAAGATGGGACAAGAGCAAATGTTATAGTTCTATGACAAAGAGAAAAAGATAGATCTTAGAGATGCTGTGTAAGAAGGAAAGGCAAGTTTTGGACATGATCTCACAACCGTGGACAAAGATTATGCACAAACACATTCCTCTCAAATGCAGAATTTGTGGGTTATCAAATAAATGCAATATTAATTTAGGTCTGGATTAACTTAACCAAAAATTTGACTTCCACTGACATGACAAACAAATATATCCAATACTGGCTGTGTCCTATGGAGCACATAGTACAGACTTCCACACAGGAAAATTCCAAAGATAAAAAGAAAGTAGTAATGAGTTTTTTAAAAAAAACAGAGAAGAAACCAGAAAGCATTGATGAAGGAGAGTGATAGTATAAATCCAATTTTGTTTTCAGCAAAGGGTGACACAGCAAGCCTTCAGTTTCACATACTCTGATACTTGTCAGAAGGTCTCTGTCACCAGGAGACAGTCTGTCCATTTTCTAGGTTAGAAGTGGGACTGGTTATAAAGGTGGCTTCTCACAACATTCTTGCATATAATCTGACATCTGTCTGAATAAACAGAGGTGATCCATCTTATTTGACAAGCATAAAATTTATGTTGCTTTAGTTTTCTTTTGTTTACTTCCCTATAAAGCATACTCATCTTACCCATGTCTGCCTTCAGCAACAACCAGAGTTTACAATGATGAATGGCGTTCTCTGAACACACACACAGAGTGAAAACCACCTGTTATTTGGTAATAACTTTCTGCCTAACCAAATGTTCATCATTACTGTATGCTTTAATCACTACATAAAGAATTTGTCACCCACCATTTTATTATAGCGTATCAACTTCTATAAGAAGACAGGAGCAAACAATGGTCCAGGAAAAGTGGTGAAGAGCCATAATTGCGTAAGATATTTTAAACATTTCTGTCTTTAAAAAGTTTAACAAAATGGCCAGAATGCTGGTGAAAATGTAATGCAGAGATTACTGTTTAGATTGATTAGATTTTCATCTCTAAAAGTCAATTAGCTATAAGCTTCATGCCCCTTTCTAGGAGGCACTGAAATGTCTTTAGAGAAACTTACATAGGGATGTAAGTGTTTTCAAATGAGTTCTCATTGAGGTACCGGAGAGTTCAAGTGCTTTGAAATCAAACAAACTCTGAGTTCTAGGACTCCAATTTAAATCAAGCCCTGGGCAGTAGCATCTACAGGTATGCCTACATTGCAATGTAATGTGTAACATGAAGTTGTACCTCCCTGTGCTAGCTTTAATCAAGGTAGCTCATGTAACAAAAGCAGTGAAAACATGGTGGCACAGGCTTCAGCACAAGGTAGCCACCCAAGTACAAGCCTGCCAGGGACCCCAGGTAGGTACTTAGGAGGCTAGCCTGCGCTGAGGTTTGTGCTGCCATGTCTTCACTGCTCTTATTACCAGAACTACCTAAATTAAAGCTAGCATAGGCAGATATATCCATGCAATTACACATTAAATTGCACTGTAGATGTCCTTGGTGAGTCTTCACCATCAGATAGCTGTTTGGTGTCCTATGCAAAGTGAGCTAGAGGCCATGATCCAGTACACAGCTAACAGGGATCCACTTCACAAACACCACCACAATTGGCACTAGTCAGCGTGAAAATCAAGGACTGAACAGAATCTTAAACCACCTTCCTACTATACAGATGGTGGTTCCAGTTCAAGGGCAAAACATCGTAGTGAGGCAGGTGGATTGCAATGCTGTTGCTGATGCTGTAAGTTTTTCCATATTATCAATCTATAAGCAATAGGTTACCTGGAAAAAAATAAAAATAATGCATGCTATGTGCTACATGCACCCCAAATGGTATTTGAACTAAATTAGATGGAGAAGGGAAATGGGAGATTTGAGTCAGAAAGTTTCAGTGGCTAAGATGCTGAAACACATGTCGTTCCTGGGAAGCTGCCAGAGCAAGAACAGCTTTGATTGTTTATTTAAAAAAGTAGAAAGAGCACATTAAGGACCAGGCAATTTTATGGGGCATAAATATATTCTTAACATGCATTTTGCTACATTATGGTGCAAGTTTTCCTAACAGGCATCCTTTTCTTCCGTATACTTCACTTGCCCCCTCAAACAGTAGACGAACATGACTTTTTGTCACTAGCTGTCAGACTAATATACTCTTCAGTTCCTCTCAGCAGCCTGGATATTAATTCAGATTGGATTTCCATTGTTTTTTCCCTTCTCTCTAAAGATCAGCAAAAACATTTTACAGAGAGTATTATAAAAACTTCTGTGCTCAAGCTGTTGCTAAGTTATGAACATTTTAACACTTGAAACACTCTAACTGGGACATGACTATTGTTCAACATTGATTTTTTTTAAAAAAAAATCTATTAAGATCTTTCATCTGAACTTAATTTTAGTGAAAGATGATGGAATGGCAATTGTGGATACCAAAGTCCTCTATTTACCTACAGAATATATAGCTACTATACAAACATCTCCATAGTGTCCCTCATTGTGCCCAAACCCTGACCTGGCACAATGAGGGTCCATCTCTGGAGAAAGATTTTGAGAAGACAGTTCAGTCTGCATGTCTATTCAGTTCTTGTTTGCTCTGCTAAGTGAGGCAAACAAGCATGTAAATTAGTCCCCTCTGTGAAAGTGGTTTTTGAGTACTTGTCCACTAGGAATGAAATAATAACCACCAAATATTAAGCAGAGTTATATGAAATAGTAACATCTTCCAGCCTAGGGCTGGATTTCAACTGGCAATGTAGAGGTAAGGGACTAGATTCCATTACCAATTCCTTGAGCTGTCCAAACTTGCCAAAGTCAACAACATTGACTAGAATGATAAACAGTTCTAATAGGTGTCAGATTTCAGAGGGATAGCTGAGTTAGTTCCTTTCAGCAAAAACAATGAGGAGTCCTTGTGGCACCTCAGAGACTAACAAATTTATTTGGGCATAAGCTTTTGAGGGCTAAAACACACTTCATCAGATGCATGAAGTGAAAAATACAGTAAGCAGAATACATTTTATAGCACATGAAAAGATGGGAGTTGCTTTACAAGTGGGGGGTCAGTGCTAACAAGCCAATTCAATTACGGTGGAAGTGGCCTATTCTCAACAGTTGACAAAAAGAGGTGAATACCAAGGGAGGGAAAATTACTTCTGTAGTGCTAATGAGGCCAATCAAGGTGGATGTCACCCATTTCCAACAGTTGACAAAAAAGTATGAGTATCAGCACAGGGAAAATTGCTTTTTGTAGTGACCCATCCACTCCCAGTCTTTATTCGGGCCTAGTTTGATGATGCCCAGTTTGCAAATTAATTCCAATTCTGCAGTTTCCCATTGCAGTCTGTTTTCAAAGATTTTTTTGTTGAAGAACTGCCACTTTTAAGTCTTTTATTGAGTGTCCAGGGAGAACTGAAGTGTTCTCCTATTGGTTTTTGAATGTTACAATTCTTGATGTCTGATTTTTGTCCATTTATTCTTTGGCATAGAGGCTGTCCAGTTTGGCCAATGTACATGGCAGAAGGGTATTGCTGGCACATGATGCATATATCACATTGGTAGGTGTGCAGGTGAACAAGCCCCTGGTGGTGTGGCTGATATGGTTAGGTCCTATGATGGTGTCCCTTGAACAGATATGTGGACAGAGTTGGCAAAATTTGTTGCAGGGATTGGTTCCTGCGTTAGTGTGTTTGTTGCATGGTGTGTAGTTGCTGGTGAATATGTGCTTCAGGTTTGGGGGGCTGATCATGTGTGTGCAGATAAGGTTGTTGATCATGTGCAGGTGGCAAAGAGTCATGAAAATCCCCTTTCAGTATATTAAAAGTAGAAGAGAAGCCCTTAAGGGGATCTGGTCTCCAGCTTTCTCCTTGCCATACTTAAGGCATGCAAAATCCATTCTTCCTTTCACAATTTAATGTTTGTTTAAACATTGAGAATTGCAGTAGGGCTAATGGGAGTGTGACTGTCATTTTTATGTTAATATTTGCGGACTGTGATTGCCTGGCTGGAAGGACAGCCACTTAAGATACACGATTCCCGATTAACAATATTACTACCAAGGAAGACTGAAAAATTGCAGAGAAAAATGTTAAAAGGGGTGGGGTCTACTGGTCTGATTAGAGAACTGGGAACCAGGAAACTCCACACTTCACCTTCCTGTTCAAATCATACAGTGATGGATTTTATAAGAACATTTGTAATGCTTAATTCCGGTTTAACCCTAAGTCATGGGCAACTTGAGTAAATCAACCTCTTCGCCTCAGTTTCCCCATCTGCCAATTATGGATAATACCTACCGTCATAATGGTCTTGTAAGGATTCTTTAATATTTTCAATGGGTTCTAAGGATAGTAAGTGCTTATGTATTATTAACTTGTAGGAACATCTTTTTTGTGACACCTGTGTGAGTACTTCACAGACAGTGTAATTCATGCCTCCATAAAACAAACTTGCCATCCTTTTTGCATAAAACATGTAATTGTGGAGTCAACAGAAATCTGTTGTCAGTGGCAAATTCAACACATTTGCTTCCCACCCACCGAGTGGAAACTTTAAACAAGTTTATAGATCTACAAAATGGGTATATGAGAGAAACATGAAGATTTCTGGAGGGAATACTAAAGCCGCATTAAGCAACCATACAAAGATATTTCCAAGATAATTCAAATGATGCACAATAAGGCAGGAAAGTGGGAGACCCATATTTCCAGTCCCAAGCACAATCAGGAGAAAAACATTGCAATGATATCTGCGAATTTTCCAGGGCTTTGTTACTCCACAGCAAGCCCTATCAGACAGTATGTAAAAAACTTGTAGTAACAGCTTTCAAACAGCATTGGAGGCTTTCAAATATATCAGCGATGCGGCTGCATAAGAACATGAATAGTATTGAGTGAAGAGCCCATTTTATTTCTTTTTTAGATAGATACTTTGACAACTAGAAGTACAAAAAATTGCAACAGCAACTTCATTCTGAGCATACAGTCCCTACATACTCATGATATACACCAATTGTACTGTCCGTTAAGTGTGACTTTTCCATTTGTTCTAGATACAGATCTCTAATATCCAGCTGGACTAAACCTGCAGGGCTCCTACTTCTTTTACAGAGTCACAATGTGGGTACACATGTGTACTGTAGCATCAATTACTGCCTGCTAGTGATATTGAGTGACTGTTCCTACTTAGGGACTCAAACAGTTTTAATTTTGGAAGGAAGTATACCTCTAATGACATTAAAGCACAATTAGTGTGTCACCTAGATCTGGCCTTTAATATCCAAAATACCTGAACAAAGGGTCATAAATAAGAAAAAGTAATAAATAAAGCTATTTTATAGTCCATATTATAAGGAGTAGAACAGAATTGGAGTTAGCAGTTCTAAACAGGAACAGAAGGATATGCTGAAATACTAGTTAAAATAGAAACTTCAGAAACATTAGGTGTAGATTCAACTATGTTTGAACTTCATAATACTCACCATACCATTAAAAACACATTTGTTTGAACAGACACTGATAGCAGATTTCCTGTTCCAAGTTACTATATGACACCAGAAAACAGGAACTAAAATGAAATTCAGTATAATGTAATCCAATGCAAGATTATGTGAAAATGGCCTTACCGCAGGCTATGCATTGAATGGGCATTTAAATCCTATTATGTCTGATTATCTTGCAGTATTTGGGCACGTTTGTAAATAGCTATAAAGAAACATTATGCCTAGTGCTATTAAGTCCCCACATGTAGCAGATGGTTTCTCTGTTGTGAGAATGTACGTTTCAAAGTCAGACCCAATGCAGAAAGAGGCAACAATGGAAACCATGACATCTGGTTTCAAAGAAGCACAACTCACAGCTAGTGGGAGAAATCAGACATAATACTGAGAGATAATATAACACTGATTTACCAGAACATTTAAAGCAAGTAGGGGAGCCATAAGTAAGATGTTCATGCTTTCTTTACCTTTGTCATGACTGAGAGCAGATGCACAGAACAGAGCAGAGAAGTGGGAATCCAAACAAATTAGTTATTTTAGGAGAAAGTGAGCAGTTTCAGAAAAACAGAATTGCCTGCTGTAATCCTAGTGGAAGACCTGGTAATCATGAAGAGAAATGAGTGGCCCAGAGAAAACAGATCTCTAAGACTATCAGTGTAATTCAGTGAGGGAAACAAATACCTTTCTAAACACATCAACCAGACCAATGTAAAGCATAATAAATCTAGAACAAAAGGTAGAAGATGTACACACTTTATAAAAGAGAAAGCAAGACAGCCCTGACAATGGGCCATTAGTTTGTAATGCCTATGACACCATGTAATGCCTGTGTGTGAAAGTCTGGCCCCATCCAAGTCCGTGGCAAATCTCCTATTAACTTGAATGGAGCCAGAATTTCACCCTTTGTTTACCTAAGTATCCTTGTAGGCAGTTTTGCACTTCAGAAATTATTCCAATCATAGAACTAGGCAGTGAATAGGCTAAAAAAAAATGTTGGTATATAGAAACAAGAAAACAACAAAAAAAGAAGAATCTATAGCACAACTAAAAATAGCGCCTCTCTTCTAAGACCTACCTATCCATATGTTCGGTTTAGGATAATTTTCTAAAGCTATATCTAGTGGACCGTCAGGATACTCCAAAAATACTGCATTGTCAAGGAGAAATGAAAGGCTTATATGTCTTTCTAGAACTCAAAACTAGAAGACATGATAATTATGTTGTGCATCTTATTTCAGTTCATGCAAAGGAACGTAATAAGCCAAGAAGAGGCAAACCTGAGTTGTGCTTCATGGCCATGGTGTTGAAAATGAATTATAAATAAATAAATAAATAAATAAATAAATAAAATTGATTTTTTTTTTGGAGGGCTGGGGCAGCAGGGAAGGGAGGTATTCCTGAATATCAAACAATTGTATTGATGTGTTTTTTACCAATGATTTGTGCTGTATGCTGGCTGTGCTGTGGAAATGATGTGTGAACATGTAATTAAAAACTGTCATAAAAACACATGCACAAGGGGGCCAAATTAAGTTTGCACAGGCAACCTTACTTCTGACATTTCCTAACTTTTGAGTGCTTGATTTTGTACCCTTAATAACGTTCTTTTAACATAGTAGTTTTGTATGTTATTTTCTAGGTTTTAATAAATTAAACTGAAAAAACAAGCTTTATCCTGTGGAACCACGTTGACTCCAGCAAAGTTCACCAACAGGGTAGGATGCTTTAGATCCACAGCACATACTTTTGCCACTTGATCTAACAGAGTAACGGATTATTCTCCTTATAGTTGCTATTGCAACACCCATTTTTTCATGTTCTCTGTGTATAAGGTGCCACAAGTACTCCTCATTCTTTTTGCTGATAGCAATAGTAGTTTATCATCTTTTGTGAGCCAGCCAATAGAGGGAGATGAGGCACATATTTTGCTAGTGGGTTCCACAGCTATTTCCTTCCACTAGTGGAATGGTGAGACTGGAATCCTGGGTTCTATTCCAGGTTCTAAGGCAAGTTTACTCAAGCAGTTAAAGACTCTTCTCTGCCCCGGTTCCTCCCTCCCTCCCAAGCCTGACCCCTTCTCCCTCAGCCCCTACAGCGTCTGCTCATCCCATTCCCCATCCACCTCCATCAGCTTCACATCCTGGTCCCAGACACACACATACTTACTATACTCCAGAGCCAGCTCCTCACCCTGCTCTACATTCTACAGAGGAGCGTCCTCCTCCATGCTGCCTGGGTAGTAGCAGGAAAGCATTGAGAGCACAGGAGAGAGTATCCTTATTCTATTCTGGTGCCCAGCACAACAGCACTCCTTGGCTGACAGGGGGGAAAAAGCAAAGGAGAAGTCTTGCTCAGCTCTGCAGCCCTGGGATGGAGCATGCTCAGTTGCAATGTAGGGAAAGGATATGCACGGTCCAGTCACCTGTAAGAGCTATGAGAGAATGGAATGTACTCAGCAGAGACAGACTCTTTGGAAAATTTAGATGCCAAACTCTAAGTCTCTACTGAGTCTGTGAGAACTGAGTTCTACAAAGGCTCATTACTTGGTCAAGATTTTCATGGGGATAGTAGAAGAAATGTTCAACACCAAAATTACCCCACATGCCAAATTTCTGGTCACTTCTCCAAAGTATAGGGATGTACAGCTTCTCAGCAAAACATCCATAAGATATTTTTAATGTGGACAAAACACTATTTTTCCATAACATCATTCTGAGAAATAGCTGAGGTTAAAAAAAAAATAAAAGCAGCTAGCCTCAGGCAGAAACCAGCATGGAACTTTTCAACCCAAACAGTTAAAGTTTGGGAAAGTTACAAACAAGTGAAAACCAGATCTTATACTAGATACTGTTGGGCAACTCCTAACTGCAGGCTTTGCTCCTAGAACCACCTATAATACAGGGTGTCCAAGTACACTGGAGAATTGTGGTATGTTGTGTATGACTTTTTATGAGTAACAGAAGTGAGGTCTTTAGGAAAGCCAATGTGTTTTTAATTTGCTAACCTGTGCTAACAGGTCTATTGAATGCTGTTGAAAGATTGGCAAACAATAAAAAAAAATTCAAGTGAACTAAGTGACTGTTAGAAGAAGGGGTTGAGATCTGAGCAATCACAATGGTCTTCCAAGAAATCAAGTAACCCTTCAGACACTGAAGCTGAATTGACTCTAAAGCTTGAGAGACAAAAGCTGAAATTCTGTTCTGGAAGAGGTGCAGCACACAATTCACAGTCCAGGAGATGAGGGCGGCAAATGTGACTTTAACCCACCTTTGAGCCCTCATGACCTTGGGGTGCTCCAGGATGTCCAGCATAACTTAAACAGCCTGGGGCCTTGTTATGTTACAGCTGCCTCCCCAGGCTAACCGATAGTTCATGGTGGCCCTGACCCAACACACCCCTCCTATACCCAGCACACCCACTGCATCAGGGCTGGCAGAGGGGTCCTCAGGAAACAGCCTTACAGCAGTGCCATAGCTAAGGGAGTCCTCCTATGACCAGAACTGGGGTTTTGGGGAGCCCCTTTTTGCCACTGTAACTCTTACATGGAGTAAAGTGGCCAAAGTGGGAGTGAAAATCTCGCTCAAAGGGCCAGATTTGCCTCTCATTGATTTCTGTGAAGGTATACAGATTGATACCAATGTGAAAGGAGAAGCAGGCCAGAGTTTTGTGTTTGATATCCCAAGTTAAAAAGGAATGAAAAAAGGTTTATGTATTTTTTCTTCCCCCAAGCATCTTCAACAAGATGGTATTGGTTATTCCACTACAGACAACTGGACCTGTGGAAGCCCATCCTAATGTAAAGTCACCTTTGTCAATATGCTGCAGGGAAACAGTTTTGCCATGAAACTAGCTGTATTTGTAAGGTATTACTGCACATTGCTGTATAAGATAAGAAACAAGCACTACTATATACAGCAAGAGACAGACTGAAGTACTCAGTATGGTATGAATTCTGTATGCAATATTGTATGTCAGTTATATATCAAAATTGAGAAGTAGTTCTTTGGTTTTCCTTTAGAAGTAAACGCAAGTTAAATATGCTGTTATTGTGGATACAATATAGCAATCAGTTAATCTAGAATATATTTACTAAAATCTTAAAGTATATTAATTACGTTAAATATATTTACTAAAAACTTAGTTCTGATTAACATTTTTCTAAATGTACACTAAGTGTAAAACATATGTTTGAAATCAGACATTCAGTCTGCTACATTTAGCTGTATTTTAAGAAATCAGTAAGAGTTACTATAATTTTTATTGCATGTTACATAAGTGAGAAGTGGAAGTGCCACAGCCCATCCCTTCTCTAACTAGCAAATTGGTATTTAATTGTTTCTGATATGTGACTGTCATTAAACTGAAGTCAAAATATAACCGTCTTTCATGTAACTGACATATTTAACATATGTATCAATTAAACCCTTTCTTAAAAGAATGAATTCTGAATCTATGGCATTTTCTTGTAGAAGTGTTAAGGCTTAGTCGTTAACATATTTGGAAATGTTTGTTTGGGGTTTCAGATGCCTGTGTGGAGAAGTCTGTGAGGAAGTTTCATTATATATGCACCATTTCTGATCATGAAAGGCTAGCTTCATATCTATAGGGATGGCTGATGGCTGTTCATGAAAAAGCACAGAACTTCTCCCCAACATTATTGGGAAAAGAAGGATCTCACAGAACATAGTTAGAACAGTTAATATCAGCTTTAACTGAATTACTTGATTGGCCATTAACAGTTAATATGGACTGCAGGATTGGGCCTTAGGTGTGAACAGCTACATCCTTTTCACTTAAATACCATTCATTGTTGGGCAGTAGTCAACATTCTCATTCAGAGGGAAGAATAATAAATGTGTATTATTTATACCCAGCTAAGAACATTTTGCTTAAAAAAGCACAAGATTCTGCCACCTTGAAATCTTCAATTACTTTAGAAGTATTACATGTGAGTTTTATATTTTGTGAGTGAGCCACTACAAATCAATAGAGTCACATACTTTCCCACTTCATTATATACTCCCCCTGGCTAGACTGAGCTCATCCCAAGCACCTAAGATTCAGTATTTTTACACTGTTGACCCAATGTGCTGAACCCACTCACATAGCCTAGCTCAGTGGCTCTCAATCGTTCTAGACTACTGTACCCCTTTCAGGAGTCTGATTTGTTTTGCGTACCCACAAGTTTCACCTCACTTAAAAACTACAAAATCAGACATAAAAATACAAAAGTGTCACAGTGCACTATTAGTAAAAAATGGCTTACTTTTTCATTTTTACCATATTATAAAATAAATAAATGAATTGAAATATAAAATATTGTACCTACATTTCAGTGTACAGTATACAAAGCAGTACAAACAAGTCATTGTATGAAATTTTAGTTTGTATTGACTTCACTAGTGTTTATGTAGCCTGTTGTAAAACTAGACAAATATCTAGATAAGTTGAGGTACCTCTTGGAAGACCTCTGTATACCACTAGTTGAGAACCACTACTGCTAGCAGCAATCAAACCCAGGATTTTTTGTTTCAAAAGCATAAGGCCCTAACTATTTAAAAGTGATATGCAATGCCCTAATAGCTTGATCTTATTAAACAGAAACCAAAGAAGTTGGGTGTGTGCATGTGCGTAAGTGATAGCAAAATAAAGACCCTGGACCAAATTCTTCATCTACTCAAGTGCAATTTCTCATTGACTTAATCAGGAATTGTACATAAGAGCAGAATTTGACCCCATCCCAACTTTTCTTAGCAAATACTCCATTAAAATCTAAAAGCTATTGATGGACCTTTCATCCAAGCTATTTCCTAGACACAACTCTCCTGTTTTGTCAATGGTTTCCTGGTTCAGTGGTGATCTACACTAAATTGTACTTCTCTGCATACCAACTTAACAGAAATCATTAGATTAAAGAGGTTTTTCTCCTTGACAAAGCCTGCAAGTGATCATTTGCTGGTCACGTGAAGAACACATTTATACAGTTGTAATCTTTTTCAGATATTCCATATTTTAAAATATTTACAGTACAAGACATACAAAATCAATGAACTATATTTTAGTGACAGCAAACAAATTTTACATGTGTTACATGCCATAATACTGTTTACTGTTTTTAATGCTGCAGTCACAAGTTGAAAATAGCAGTAGAAAAATATTTGTTCCTATACAAAAAAAAAATTAAAACTTAATATTGTGCAAGAAAACTTCATTGGGGTTTTTTATCACATTTTGTCCTTGCTGAATAGTTTTAGCTTCAGCAGCTGCTATATGAAATGTAACTGTCACTACAGTGAATAAATAAGTAACTCCTGCTATAATACAGCTGACCCTAGTAACAGCATTAGGGTAAAGCCTTTAGTGGTAACCACAGGCCAAAACAGAAGTGAATTCTGACTGTATAAAGATGTGCTTTCATGTCATAGAATATCTCACTCCATGGGCTATAAAGCATATGTGCCAGAACTGATAATTGATTTCCCACTTCCCATTCCCCAACCCCCAACCCCCATTCAAAGTGTATAGAAGAGAACTAGTACCTTGTCTGCTCTTCACATCAGATTTCCTCCCCATAAGATGTGTCTAAATGAATAATGTTTATAGTGTTATTTACCTCTGACACACATTTGTAATATTATAGGAAAGTTAATCTTCTAAATAATTATCCTTAATAAACAAGGGCCCTTGAACTTATGCCTTTTCCTATCATGTGTTATAATGTGAACTTCCACACTACCTCTTAGAGAGCTAACTATGAAAGACAGACTGCTTCAGTTTGGCAGGCAAACAATTTGATTTACATGTTTACCTGTATCTGTTTGAGGCATCCATATTAATATTGGAGGGGGGAAGACATACATTTTGCTTTTTAAAAAAAACCAAGATCAGCAATCCAATAAGCAACTATACAACAAACCAGTGCTCAGGTAGAGTATGAAAAAAAAAAAAAAGCTGGCAAGGAAACAGATTTATTTAACTTTTACATTTTCAGTATATTGCTTATTTTAAATATAGGAGAATACTTTGGCACTGTCCTATTTAATTCTAGTCTGGATTCCTTCTGCCAGCAAGAAAAGTACTTCTTTGGTAAACAAGCTCTCTTCATTGAAATAAAAGCTGATCCTTTCAGAGAGTCATTCTGAGAGTGTTCGACTATAGTAAGGCCTAGAGAGTCAAATTTTCAAACATTAACAGAGATTCCACTCTGCACTATAAAGTAAAACAATAGAAAGCAAACAACCTAATGTAGTACATTAGTTCCTTCCAGCCAGGTTAGAAGTCTTGAAGTCTATCCACCCAACCCTATCTATTAGAAAACAAATCAATTTCGTTTTCTTCTGGGTCTGTCATAAGCTCCCTGCAGGAATTATACATCATACATAACTAACTCCAAAGAGCTGTGTTGACAAAGTTTAATCACAGTGTAGAATAATTTCAGTTCTACTGATGGTGCTAAAAGAGTGTTATAAGATAACCATATTTGTGTGAGAGAGAAGGACCTGCAGGAAGACAAGCTAACATGTTAGATTTGATAGCAAGGTGACAAAAGTAATTTGAAACATGTTCATATTCATATGTGCAACAATTATTAACATCGCATATTCAACAGTGTCCTATAATTAAACTTTTTAAAGCAGTTACAGGAAGAGGGATCATATATATGTATGTTTTAAAATACACCAATCCCAAGCTCTGGGCAAATGTACCAAAAAAGGAAAAAAAAGATACAAGTTAGGGCCAAAGCACAAAATATGAAATACTCTCAGATATATCAAAATTGGATTTTACCCCTTCCCAGCTACAAGAAAGCATGAGGGTTATGATGAGCTTTGTATTTTGACTTGTAAGTCAACAAATTCAGCCTCTGGCAGACCAATGGAGAAAGCAAGTTCCAGAGCTGAAAACTCTTCGCTAAACCACTCTGGTTTCAACTCACACGCCACTTGAACCAGTAGCTGTCAGGTTAAAAGTCTCCCTTCAGTTGCAGTAGTACCACATCTATGTACTCTCATCTACTTTATCATCATCACTGTAGTAGACTAAAATACAAATATCAAAACGTTTGTTTTTCTAGGGGAGCTCTTTGTTTTAACTGTTAATGTCTGCCCTTCACTTTCACTTTACAATTTAGTTTTTAGTCATAACACTGCTGGGGACATCCAGTGCCTGATTTAAAGTATTACATTTACTTTTAATTTTCTATCATATTTGCTTCATTTTTTCCTCTCACTTCATTTTGTTTCCTACAAAATGGCTCAGGAAAGTAAAGACCAACAAAAGTCACATAATCATAAATGCTGTGGTAAATATGGAATAAATTATGTCTCAACTTTCTCCTTAGATATGTTGCAGCTTCAATTTTCCCCCAATAAGTCTATTCCTCAGATAGAAAACACTCACTTTACTAAGTCTAGAAGAGATTATTGCGTATGTTTAGCTCAGATCATTTGACTCTATCTCAGCCAGTGCTATTTAGTCAGTAAATAGTTTTCATGGCAAAACTATTAACTAATGAGGTGGTCAAAACTATTTAGGATTGTATGACCCTGTTGTCTCACGATTGTCCAAAGGAGAAGTTAAAAATTATATGTGCATTTTATTTTACATTCAGGCATCATTTTAGTTCTATATGTAAATATGTCCAAAAAAATACTAAGCAGAATACTTTCCATGACAGAATACAGTTCTCTTTCTTTCAGCTATATACATCCAAATGATAACTCCATCTATGGGTATGTCTACACTATGGGATTATTCCAAGTTTACAGAAATCGATTTTTGGAAACAGATTGTATAAAGTCAAGTGCACGTGGCCAAACTAAGCACATTAATTCGGCGGTGTGTGTTAATGTACCGAGGCTAGTGTTGATTTCCAGAGCATTGCACTGTGAGTAGCTATCCCATAGCTATCCCAGAGTTCCCACAGTCAATCACTGGAATTCTGGGTTGAGATCCCACTGCCTGATGGGGCAAAAAACATTGTCACGGGTGGTTATGGGTAAATGTTGTCAGTCTCCCTGGATTGCCCGGGCACATGCCATTTCTGCCATAGCACAGCAACCAGGGAGCCCGTTCAGCCTTTTTTCCACTGTCACCGTATGTCTACTGGATGCTGCTGACAGATGCAGTACTGCAGTGCTACACAGCAGCATCCCCTTGCCTTTGCAAGTTAGCAAAGACGGTTACCAGCTCTACTGTACCATCTGCTGCTTTTCACATTACAATAATGGTTACCAGTCATACCGTACCATCTGCTGCTGTCATGGGTGCTCCTGGCCAGCCTCGGTGAGGTCGGTCGGGGGCACATGGACAAAAATGGGAATGACTCCCCAGGTCATTCTCTTCTTTAAGTTTTGTCTAATGGATAGTCAGTCCCGCCTAGACTATCAAGCAAGCCTACTAAAGAACCAGAGAGGCAAACGACTGCTTCAGGTCAGAGCCGCACACATCCCGCAGAAATGATGAACTGCATGCTATTCTAGGGAGTGCCCCTGCAACAACCCCACCCATTGCTTCCCTCTTCCCCCACCCCTCCTGGGCTAGCGTAGCAGTTATCCCCCCATTTGTGTGATGAAGTAATAAAAAATACATGAATTTGAAATAACACTGACTTTATTGCCTCTGCAAGCAGAGATCAAAGGGGGGAGGGAAGGGCGGTTGGCTTACAGCGAAGTAGAGTGAACCACCATTCTGCACTTGCTCAGCCTATAGCTGAAAATGGGAATCTGTGATAAGCACTAGGACAGAAGCACAGGCAGAACTGAATCTCCATTTGTGTGTGGGCCTTTGGTTGACACTGATAAAACACAAAGTGTCCCAGGATATGTATGTTGGGGGACAGTTCTAAATGGCAGCTTAATTTTTTTTAATTGCAGCAAAATGTAGAGGTCTAAGTATCTGATTGTAAGCCCTAATAGCAAGGGGTAGGCTGGGGTAGGCACAATCGTGCGGTGCTGCTGACTGGGAGAGCAGCCTGAGGCAGAAACCTCCAGCTGCCATGATATTCCAGGCAGGACTGAATCTTCATTAGACAAAACTTAAAGAAGGGAATGACCTGAAGGCATTCCCATTTTTGCCCAAGTGTCCCCAGCCGACCTCACCGAGGCCAGCCAGGAGCACCCACGGGATGACGATGATGGATACAAGTCATACTGTACCATTTTTTTCCCTTTGCTTTCACGGGGCGGGGTGGGGGAGGGAAGCTGGTGACATATACCCTGAACCACCCACGACAATGTTTTTGACCCTTCAGGCTTTGGGAGCTCCGCCAAGAATTCAAATCATTTTCAGAGAGTGCAGGAACTGTGGGATAGCTACAGTCATCAGTCGCCCCTCCCTCCATGAGCATCCATTTCATTCTTTGGCTTTCTGGTATGCTTGTCTCAGCTCCTTAAGTTTCACACATCATTGTGTTGAGTCCCTGTTGTGGCCTCTGTCCATCATAGCCTTGGAGATTTTTTCAAATATTTTGGCATTTCGGCTTTTGGAACGGAGTTCTGATAGAACAGATTCATCTCCCCATACAGAGATCAGATTCAGTATCTCCCGTGCGGTCCATGGTGGAGCTCTTTTTTGATTCTGGGACAGTATGGTCACCTCTGCTGATCAGCTCTCCACACTGGGCAAACAGGAAATAAAATTCAAAAGTTTGCAGGGCTTTTCCTGTCTACCTGGCCAGTGCATTTGAGTTCAGATTGCTGTCCAGAGTGGTCACAGTGGTGCACTGTAGGATAGCTCCCGGAGGCCAATATCGTTGAATTGCAGCGATATTAACCCTAATTCACAATGGCAATACTGATTTCAGCTCTACTTCCCCCGTCAGGGAGTACAGAAATCGATTTTAAGGGCCCTTTAAATCAAAGTAAAGAGCTTCATTGTGTGGACGGGTGCAGAGTTAATTTGATTTAATGCTGCTAAATTTGACAAACTCGTAGTGTAGACCAGGCCTATCACTCACTTATGCTTAAAGTGCATAATGACAACATACCTAAGTACATGATGAAAATGCTTGGACATAAAATCAGTGTGTTTTTGCCTCTGTGCCAATGGTTTCTGCTAAAGACTTACCCAGATACTCTTAAAATGTGAAGAGTTGTAAGAACCCTTCTTTGCCCCTTTCGCCCCACTAGTGGATACTCATATAGCTAGTACACAGTATTGCTGGAGCCATGAACATGGCTGTACAAATTGTCAACAAGAGTTGTCACAACAGTTTCCTAAGGAAAGATTTGCAAAAGTCAACAAATTAGACAGCTACCTTGACCCTTCTACAGCACTAAAGAGAATATAGCTGGAATCCAGTGAGACTGAGTATTACAAGGCTAAACACAAGATAAGTATTTGTTCCTTAGCGAAACTGCCTACACAGAGAGGTCAAAAAAACAGGAAGAAAGGAAACAAAGGTGGAGGATTATTCTTGGATGGAAGCTGTTTCCCTCAGGTAACAGATAATCTAGGGGGAATGTCTCCTTGAGCTGGCTGCACTTTGAGGGTTTGCTGTGTTACAGCAGTAGTTAACACTGGCAGCATTTTGCTGTGGGGCTTCTGCCCCGACCAGTAAGTATCACTGTGTATTTGTGCACTCAAACTGTAGAATTTCTGCTTAAAGGATGTTTGTGTTCTGTGTTTACATCTGGGTAACACTGAATTCTCAACACATTGTTTTAAAGAAAAACCCATAACCCTGAACACATATTACAGTTTGGAAAAACAAAGGGCCGATCCTCAAATGGTGCTCCAGTGTTTCTAAGATTTGGGCCTTCTTCACCTGGATTTATATACCTATCAATATTACATTTTTCTTACTTTTTGGCAATCACTTTCAGCACATCGAGCCTTTGTTTTTTTATGTAAGTCATACATTATGCACGTGCAAGCTTCAGTTTACACAACTTCTGTGTGCTTTGCTGGTTATGCAAGTTTTATGTCATGTTGTTTTGTGTTACCCTGAGTCTCCCAGAAAAAGTCTTCTTGTTGTTATGGCTTTTTATGTTTTTACCTCAAAACTTCCAGCACAACATGTTACCTTGGTTCTGTCAGCAATATCATTTTAAGCAGATCAACAATTCTATGTAAAAGAAGAACTGGCAAAACCACATTTATGCTAGCCAGGCCTTAGGCTACATGTTATCTCATCTAAACTCATTCACTAGCCATAATTACAAATTATTAAAATATAGCTATCAAAGCACTCCAAAGTTAGGAAATGCTACCTCCTTATTTTAGCCCCAAAGTTTTGTGTTACTTTTACTGTTTAACAAATCTTCATTTTTATATTTCAATATTATATTCAGCATGTGTATATCATCATACCACTTTAATCTATTTGGGGGAGAGTTGTGGAAAAAACCAATGATTCTTTAATGTCAACATTTCTTTATCTTCTTTAAATATGGGTTTTCAAAGGCCTTTTTATTCGAAGTCCAGTTTTGTTTGCTAATCATTCCAAAAAACTTAGAAATTTTCCTTTGTTGAATTTTGAAGAGTGTTTCAATTTTAGGGCCTGAATATTTAGTGACTTTTAATGATACTCCAAGAGTGGATGACCATTTGTACTTATGTAACATCTCTGTAGCAGCTTACATAAAAATACATTAAATACTTCTAAAACAGGCAGCTGGGATTAAGGCACAGAGCCAGCACCTGCCAGCTCTTATAGATCACCAGGAAGGATTCTGCAGACCACCACATGGGAAAATCTGTCCTAGACACAGTATGCTGTATTTGTCCACTACATTCCTCCCTACACAGTCTTTTCTTACAGTCTCCTCTCAGCAGGTCACAAACTCAATTAACATTTGAACTAAATTTTTAAAACCAGTAATGTAGGTATTCCTAAATGGAATATCTGAAATCAGAACTGGAAAACTAAATATAAATGATTGTGATACATAAACCAAATTAAAGGTATGCAGAACCCAATATGCTAGGGTAGAGGGTAGAATACTTGTGGATAAGAATTTCCACAATAGGAAGCCAAAAGTTGAGTTTCTAAATCCATAATTAAATAAGCACCATGGTTTTCCAAAGTTTTGTGCTTGCAGCAGCTCCCATGGTCCTGCACAGGCAACGTTGTGCACTCAGGACTTTTTGAAAATTGTTATGCTTTTAGTCTTTACAGAACTCCCTGGCAACAAGTTCCACAGGTTGACTGTGCATTGTGTGAAGAGGTACTTTCTTATGTCTGTATTAAACCTGCTGCTAATTAATTTCATTGGGTGACCCTGATTCATGTGTAATGTGAAAGGGTAACTAACACTTCCTTATTCATTTTCTCTACACCATTCATGATTTTATAGACTTCTATCATATCCCCCTCCGTCATCTCTTTTCCAAGCTGAGCAAGTCCAGTCTTTTTACTCTCTCCTCATATGGAAGCTATTCCATATCCCTAATCATTTTTGTTGCCCTTCTCTGTACTTTTCCAATTCTAATATACCTTTTTTGAGATGGGGTGATCAGAACTGAACCCAGTGTGCAAGGTATAGGAGCACCACGGATTTGTAGAATGGCATTATGATATTTTCTGTCTTATTATATATTTCTTTTCTAATGGTTCCTAATATTGTTAGTTTTTTGGCCTGCAGCTGCACACTGAACAGATGTTTTCAGAGAACTATACATGATGACTCCATGATCTCTTTCTTGAGTAGTAACAGCTAATATAGATGCCATCATTTTATATGTATAGTTGGGATGATGTTTTCCAACGTGCATTACTTTGCATCTATCAACATTGAAGTTCATTTGTCATTTTGTTGCCCAGTCAACCAGTTTTGCAAGATTCTTTTGTAACTCTTTGCAGTCTGCTTTGGACTTAACTATCTTGAGTAATTTTGTATCATCTACAATTTTTACCACCTCACTGTTTACACCTTTTTCCAAATAACTTCTGAATATGTTGAACAGCTCTGGTTCCAGTAGAGACCGCGGGGACACCACTATTCACCTCTCTCCACTGTAACAGCTGACCATTTATTCCTGCACTTTGTTTCCTATCTTTTAAACAGTTACTGGTCCATGAGAGGATCTTCGCTCTGATCCTATGACTGTCTATTTTGCTTAAGAGCCATTGGTGAGGGACCTTGTCAAAGGCTTTCTAAAAGTCCAAGTACACTTATATCCACTGGTTCACCTTTGTCCATATGTTTGTTAACCCTCTCAAAAAAATCTAATAGCTTAGTGAGACTTGATTTCCCTTTACAAAAGCCACATTGACTATTCCCCAACATACTGGGTTCGTTTGTGTGTCTAATTATTATGTTCTTTACTATAGTTTCAACTAATTTGCCTGGTACTAAAGATAGGCTTACCGGCCTTTAATTGCCATGATCACCTCTGAAGCCTTTTTTTAAAATCCGCAACACATTAGCTATCTGCCAATCATCAGGTACACATGCCCTGCAGCATGTGTGTGTCTTGAAGTCCTTATTAGATTTGTGCTCCACGTTTGACTTTGGTAGATTTCTATAGCATGTCCATCACTGCACTACCCAAGTATATCTTTCTTAATTCATATAATTATGAAGAGATGGTAATGAGGTATGTGGCCAAGACACCATTGACAAAAGAATGCAATAGCTTTTGAATGTTTTGTTCTTCTAGTTCAGGGGTAGGCAACCTATGGCACGCGTGCCAAAGGCAGCACAAGAGCTGATTTTCAGTGGCACTCACACTGCCCGGGCCTGGCCACCGGTCCAGGGGGCTCTGCATTTTAATTTAATTTTAAATGAAGCTTCTTAAACTTTTTAAAAACTTATTTATTTTATATACAATAGTTTAGTTATATATTATAGACTTATAGAAAGAGACCTTCTAAAAACGTTAAAATGTATTACTGGCACATGAAACCTTAAATTAGAATGAATAAATGAAGACTCGGCACACTACTTCTGAAAGGTTGCCTACCCCTGTTCTAGTTGGAAAATGTTAGTTTGTAAAGAGCTGGTGTATGGTTAAAATGTATCATTTTAACTGGTTTCTCTCATTTTGTCCTCTCTCTTTCCTTGTCTTTTCACTGACTTTTCCTTTCTGGTAGGATTATTTCTGAATCGAAAGAATACATCTTACAGAACACGAAGACCTTTTCTTAAAAACAGCAGTGTAGATCATATGGTCTTTTCAGCTGGGAGGCTGAACACAGTTACCAATGGACTGCCAAGAGAAGGTATTTTATGTTTCATATTCTAGGCAAAGAGTGATCTTTTCCTCTTCTGAAACCTTCTACTGCAACATCTCAGTGTACTAGCAGACCATTATATAACCTAGTGAGAGTTGCGGAGAGGGAGACTGAGCCCTTAAAACTGGGTAATATATGTCAACATGATTATACCAAACCTTTTGCTTTTCTTCTCTCCTTATTCAACAAGATTTCCTATGTGCTTTACCCAACCTAAATATGTACAAAATTGTAAAAACAATGAGATGACAGAAACAAGAACTAAAAACTTCTGCCAAAGAAGAATATATGATGCTGTACTTCTAGCAGAAAGGAATGGG
The DNA here is from genome assembly GCF_003597395.2 of Chelonoidis abingdonii. NCBI lineage: Eukaryota > Metazoa > Chordata > Testudines > Testudinidae > Chelonoidis > Chelonoidis abingdonii. The sequence goes on along the minus strand of NC_133775.1, from coordinate 36,452,509 downwards.
CACTCACATTATTTTACTGATTTCCTTTTCAAACAAAGCATAGTCAGTTACAAATACCCAAATCAACTAGTAACAGAATGGCAGGAACTAAAGAGCCATGGCATCCAGTAAGCAAACAATCTGCTAAGAAAGTAATACTATGTGTGTACAAAATATAAAGGTACAACATACATGAAGTGCACATGAAGTTCAGGAAAGTCATGGAGGGAAAGAATTCCAGGTTTCAGATCTAAAGTCTCCAGTCAGAGGATGAAAAGTGTTTTTATATATTTTGGAAAGCATGGGGTACTCCTTTTTCTTGACAACACAAACTATGCTCTCCAGCGGAAATATTTTTTTTTACTTTGTATGATTCAGCTTCTAAAAATGCACCTTTACCCAGCTTGGTTGCTTGCTGCTGCACAGAGCACCATAGACCTGATTATAGCATTATGATTCAGCGTTTGTAGAGATCTACTGTAGCTGATAGATGTACATAGGGAAAGGCCACCTTACAGATAGATGTCAGTTGAATGAGAACATGAGGGAGAGCTTGACTGAGAAAAACACAATCTTGAGAATTCATCAGCTTGAGGACAGCAGGACTAAAATAGTTAAGGCTAGTGATGAGTCATAAAAGAGGCAAAGAAAATGGCTTAAGTCAGGATAGACTAGAAAGCAGAACATGTTATATAAGGCTTAATACTAAATTGTGCCAACTAGACATAGGCATATGTGGAACAATGCGGAGCTTTACAAGCCCAGTGGGAGGCATTTTGGCTCATGGAAATAATGCCTTCCAGCACTTCTGGCGGTATAGTTGCTATGTCACTCCTTAGGAGAATGAAGCATGAGGGGAGGAGATGAGCAGGGCTGTGGCCCTGCCCCTTTTGAATGGGTTTGGTCTGTGGTGGTGCTAACAAAGCAGTCTGCTCTGCCACTTTGGCTGGCTTCTGCATGGCAACCAGTGGGAAGCTCCCCATGCCCAGTCACATTCTGCCAATAGAATGTTGGAGGTCTGCATGGAATGAAATGGAATTTATAGGGAATACTGCCTGCTAGTAGATGGACTCCAAAGTCCCACAGAAAACTAGATGCTAATTGTACTTGCTGGCTTTGGCCAATTTTCTAGTGGTTTGTGGGAAAAGGGTCCATTTGACTGCCACCAGACAATCCCAGGTAGTGAGGAGCAGATCAACCAATGGAACCGTCCCTCCTCCACCACATTTAGTTGGATTATTACTCTGGAGTAGTGCTTAACTTGTGTCAGGGCTTGCCACAGCTGAGCCCTGGCACCTCTGAGCTTGGCAGTTCATAGCCCCGGCACCTCTAGGTTTGCTGCATCAATCATGAATGTAAAAAAGTTACTCAAGCCCCAGCACCTAGTTGCTTGAGCCCCAGCACCCCTTTCTTTACAAGTTAAGCATTGCTCTGGAGTATGCATACTAAGCAATTATTCCTGTGGTGAGCTGTTCTGATAGGACAGAGTACCTCCAATTTACAAAGACAGCGTATGGTGGTGTGTCCAAAGCAGGTCAGCTGGCAAGTTCTAGGACACATCTTTTCCCTCCTCCAAGTTTCACATTAACTATGACCTCCTTCAGCTCAGCCTTATGTTTAAGATAACAGTGACCAGTGATTAGCAGTCTTGTCTAGTCAGCAGCTAGCTAAAGTATATCCACCTACCTCATCTACACATTATAGTTCTAGTCTACCCAGGTGTTTAAGTATCATGCAAGTTACATGAAATAGTATTGTGTTTAAATGAAGAGAAAACTCAAAAAACAAAAACAAAAAACCCAAACTCTTCAATTGCTTGTGCCAGCACATCAAACCACTAATTCTTGGAAACAAAAGTGTAATCTAAACAAATCCAACAATGAACACAACCATTTGCGCACTTCAAATTGACTATCACCACTGATTTATAGACACAGTATTTTTGTATAATATCATTACCATTATAAAAAAACATGTATTTAAAAAAAGTTCTTTAAAAAAAAACAGGAGTGAGAGAGAGTTTCTGCTCCCACAAGAGGGGGAACAACATGTAAACAAAAAGGAGGACAGAAATGCCATTTAATTTTCTTTTCTTTCCTGGTAGAATTACTTGGAAAGCTGAAAGAATACACAACCTTACAGGACAAAGAGGCATTCATTTTGAAATAGCAACATAGATCATATTGACTTTTCACCAGAGATGCTTCTAACAGACTGAACACAGGAAATTAAGAATGGACAGCTCTGGGAAAGCATTTTACAATTCGCATTCTAGGCGAATGGCATTTTTTTCTTCCCTTCACAGCACCCTTCCATTACAAACAGCTCAGTGTATAAGAAGGCTGTCATCTGAGAGCAAGAGGTCATGTGGATAAATTAAAGTAATATAGCTGGCTGATATGGGTCAACTTGATGATAGTGGACCTTTTGATTCATACTGCCTTAATTCAACTAACAAGCAAGACTTTTCCATTGAAAGGGTAATCAGGGTAAAAATATACCAATAAAAACAGGGACTGAAAAGAAAAAGCACCTATTTTGTGATGCTAGATTTCTCTTTCCCATTAAAATAAAGGTAAAATCCTTAGAACATACCTTTTTGTTTTTCATTAATATGCAACAGATGTGAGAGCTAATTTAACTTTCCAAATAGGTGTAAGTAAAAATAATTCAGTGGTGAAATGCTTCCTAAAAATTGTAGGTGAACAGCTTTACAACTGGAACACAGAGGGGTAGCTCGGAAAGAGATCCGTATTCTGCTCTGGATTTCAGTAAAACTCCACAGATAGCCTATGGGCTTATATATGAATAATAATCCCATTAAGATGACTCCTAGATAGTTTTCACAGATTGTCAGTGGAATGCATAATTTTAAAAGGTTAAAAACTGCTTTTCTATTGTATCTAAACTTCCTCCCTCTTTTGACTTGTTGAAGATGCCAGTCACCACTGTGTCAAGATAGTCATGATCATTTATTGGCCAGCCTAAACTGTAACATGTTTATCAAAGGAAATGGACAAGAGAAAGGTGATGAGCTTTAGCTGGTCTAAGTGTTTCCAGCTTCCTAAACTCAGCTTCATGTGTTGGTTCACCAGAACTTCTCTTATCTTGGACTGTGACTCTTCCAGTCTGTCAATAGCATCTTTGCCAACAGAAGTACTTCCACACCTGAGCCTGCAGCAAAGTGAAGACCCACACTTCATACCCTCATACCAAAGTGTACAGCATATGACAAATTTGTTCTCCTGATATGGTGAAGTGACTTTTAGAGACACTAGTTAAAAGTGCTCATAGTTTGATTGCTGAAGCCTATTGCAATGGAAAATATTTCAGCCATCTACAATCCTGATACTGCAAAGGGTTCTGTCAGTACAGTCTCATTGAGCTCAGCTGGTATAAGGGCCTGAACAGGTAGATCTCTTTCAAAGACTGGAACCTGTTTGTTTTTCCACAAGGCATTTATTTTAACTGCAAATGTTTTGACTAAGTGAATGCTGCTAGATCTGGACCTAGTATTAAAATATTTATTTATATTGCTTTTATAGCTTGTAAACAGCAACACAGGTTGCAAAATCATCTGGTACTGCTTGGTGAAAGCTTTTCACAACATTTATTGCAAGTTTCCCCAATTCAGTTCACATGTTTTTTGCACCCAAAGCACTTTTTGCAAGATTTCCATGGTTCAACTTTTCTTTCTCAAATGGCTTATAGAACTTCTTCCAGTTCAAAAGTTCATTGTCATGGATATATTACTGCTCCAGAGTTGGTGCTGGCTGTCTCAATTTTCCACTAGATTTACAGTCTCCATTAGCTGGCAGAGGGTTTGGATGATTTAATTTAGCCCTCCAGCTAAATCAGGAGAATTCCATGTCTACCAGGGTGGAAAGAAATCCAACAAGAAGCACAGATCAAGAGCTCTAACCAACTCTTTCTAAGGCATAGTCATGCCCTTAGAATCAGTATGACTCTTACTCCTTAGTAGCTGGGCTCCCCAAAATTCTTCTCTTTGAGGCAGGGTCCAAATTAGACAATCCTCAGTTAACTTTTCAACTGCTCCGCTTTCAGGCTCTCTGCCTTGGTCTCCCAGTTGACTGCAAAGGGTACTGACTCCCTCCTTCACTCTTCTGGAAGTCACAGTTCTCACACTGAATCCCACCCCATGTGTTCTGCAAGCTCTGCTTCAACTGGCAGTCACTTTCTTCTCCCGTTTCCAGGCCTCCCAGCTCCATCCCACCAGGGCCGCTCAGAGGGGGCGGGGCGAGGGCAAGTGGGGCAATTTGCCCCAGGCCCTGGGCCCCAGAGGGCCCCCGCAAGCCGCTCCAGGTTTTCGGTAGCACTTCAACACAGGTCCTTCACTCACTCCAAGTCTTCGGCTGCACTGAAAGACCCGCCGCCAAAGACCCGGAGCGAGTGAAGGACCCGCCGCTGAAGTGCTGCCGAAGCCTCGGCACGCCACCCTGTGAGTACAAGCACCACCACAAGCAGAGGAGAAAAAAAAAAAAAAAAAGCTGCGATCAGCGGCACTTAGGCTGCTCTATCACCACCGCTTCATTCTTCAGCCTCAATTCGGCGGCAGGTCCTTCCCTCCAAGAGGGACTTGTCACTGAAGACCTGGCCCTGCCCCAGGCCCCCTGAATCCTCTGGGCGGCCCCGCATCCCACAGCACCTGCTGGCTGTTCTCTGCAGGTATCTGCTGTTGTCACATTCCTTCACTGAGGGTTCTTATTTACTGAGACACCAATAGCTCCTACCCTCTCAGTGTCTTTTCCTTCAGCAGATTAAGCAGAGACCCAACACATGTTCATTCCCAGGGTTTTTCCTGGGATCCCTAGCATAGCCTGGCTCTTTTCAAGGCATGCATTCACTTGCACACTCACTCTCTCATTCACTGTCAGAGGAAAAACCACTGCAATCTCTCTCTGAAAAACAATAAACTCTTATTTCCTTAGCCTCTTTCCTAGCATGTTTTGCACTCCAGCATGTAGTTCCCATAGTCCCTTGAGGAACTACATGTCTCAGAATACTTATTCAGTGCTGAGCCAGGAATGGGGGCCCATGTTTCCCCTATAGCCCTATTATCCTGTTACATTCCCACATTCCAAGTTTTATCCAGCAGTGCCATGACAACCCTGATTGACAAGTTGCAAAGAGAAGACAAGAAGAATTAGAACAAGGAACACACACGCCAGCTAGTAAAAGGACATTAAAACAAACAAACAACCCATGGCATAAACATAGCCTAATTACGTCTGAAAGCACACACCAAGCCAACTACATAGATCCAGTGATAGCAGAACTTCAAAGAGTTCTGAATGTGAAGACTAATCTGAAATCTGTGCTCTTGATTATGTGTAAACAGAATGAAGTCCAAACTGGTAGTACATGTACTTGGCAAATTTCACAAACTGAAAACAACTATGAACCAATACAATCTGAGGAAAGAGAGAATTTAAATAGACTGACACAGGCACCTGTTGAGGTGTCTGAAGAAATCAGGCCTGCCTACACTGTCAGGGACAGTATCTTATAAATAAGATAGATGGGTGTAGGCTGTCTTAAAATCCTTTTCTCTAAATGCTTTGTTCCTACTTTTAAACAATACTTTGGTCACTATATTCATTCTTCTCCCACCACACTGAAATGCAGTAAGTCATTAGAAGGAAATAGTAAGAACCCAGCAAAGAGGGAGAAAAGAAGGGTGCCTACCCCAGACTTTTAGCGAATAGCCTCCACAATCTCAACATTGTAAGTGGGTGCCACAGCTGCCACACAGGAAAGGGACATTGAATTGGACAGAGAGAGTGGAGTGTCCTGGCAAGGTGCAGAAATAAGAATGCTTCTGTGCCTCCATATGCCATGGCACTACCCAGGCACACACTTGTGTCACCATGCCAAAATTCTAGCCAAAGGGACTGAGCAGCTTTGCCACATGCTGGGAATATGGCAAAGTGGAATCACAACACCATCAAGATAACTAGAACCCCAGTCCCCCAATCCCAGTTCTAATGGGCATCCGGAAACACCATTTAAGCAGGAGAACCATCAGGAATGCCCCTAAAGTCCAACATATACCATCCATTCTTCTGACAAAATCTTTGCCTACTGCACCAACAGCCTATGTAACAGGAGATAAGAAGTTCAAGCTTTTGCTGAAGAACACAAAGTCAGCATTCACGATCTGATTTCAGATAAAAAAACCAGGCCTTGCCTGCCTCACCAAGATATGCTACTAAACACCATTGCCATCCCAATATCAGCCTCCCAGGCATGTATGGATTATTCACTATAATACAGTCCAAAGAGGAGTTAAGAGCTAATAAAAATAAAAAGGAGTATGAGAGGATGGCAGTAGCATTTAAACTTCTCCAATTTCAGATGCAGAAGAGGCCTTACCCAATTTACCAAATCTTTCAAGTGCATCCACATGATCTTAAAGGCAAGGGACAAAAAGAATTCTTGAATATCATTCACTCACATATGGGCAGTGTGACAGACATAGGCAGCTTTCTCTATGTCAAGAAAGCTGCAAGATAACCAACTAAAAAAGGAAAGAAGAAGGGAAAAAAACAGAAATTTCTTTCAAGTATCAGAGGGGTTGCCACGTTAGTCTGGATCTGTGAAAGCAGCAAAAAGTCCTATGGCCCCTTATAGACTAACAGACATATTGGAGCATAAGCTTTTGTGGGTGAATATCCATGCATCCAACAAAGTGGGTATTCACCCACGAAAGCTTATGGTCCAATACGTCTATAAAGCGCTACAGGACTCTTTGCTGCTTTCAAATTTCTTTCAGTATCAATAAGGTCTTATCTTAGAGCATCTATTTGCTAAAAGTGGTCTCTTGTATTTTTTTTCTTGAAGGTCTAATTTTTTTTTAAAAAGCAATATAAAACATTTCTGCCTGCCAATTTATTCATTATTATAACTAAAATCACAAACAAAACCTGGCTGGACCTCTTATCTGTTGCCAACTCTTGTTATTTTGATCTGAAGTAGTCAGTAAGCAAATTAGAAGTATTTACTTAAGGCACAAATCTATTGATAATAGAGGGAGCTGCAAAAAGGATCTGAGGAAAGAACATGCTCCTAAGAATTCAAGAAACTGTAAAAATGAATTGAACTTAGACCTTCCAACAACCCATGCTCAAATCTGTGGTGATCTAGGATTTCACAGTTATTAATATGCTACTTACAATAGTCACAGCAGAGGGCAATGAAGTACGTGTTATTTCACAAAAAAACACTCTTTGTTTTTTAGTTAAGGTTACTCGTAAATAAACTAAACTATAAAAAAAAGTTAGGAAATACAACACTAAGGAATAAAAAGGATTAAAAGGCTGTGGCATCAAGCACTTAAGTTAGGAAATGGCAGAATGAATGTTCCCCATGCAACCTTGTGAGTCTGCATTATGATACAGTCTTTAATTACATTATTTTTATATGTATATACAAGCACAGGATCCTTGGTTCATTCAGTTCACAGGACAGATCTGCTCTGTGGATGAATCAGAGTTGTTTAGCAAAGGAGCTTTGGCTGCAGGACCTCTGCCTCATTTATTGTGGTAGTTGGAAGATTTATAGTGAATTGCAGGAAGAAAAAGGATGGTCTCATGATTACAGCAATTGAATGTCATCCTGGCAACTTTGACTAAGCCATCAAGTTTCTGTGTGACCCTGGGCAAGTTACTTAAAACAAACTTTTCACAGCTAGTAATTTCTGTGTGTAGTTAAACACAGTATCACAATGCATATGTATAAAGGGGCCAAATTAAGGTTCCATGGCTAGTGTTCATTCTGTCATTTCTTAACTTGAGAATGCTTAACTATACAACCTTTTAATCCTTCCCATTGTATTTTTTATCTTTTTATGGTTTAGTTTACTCATGAGAGCAACCTTAACTAACGTCCTTTTCAATATATATTTTATTCCCATTGTTATCTTTGCAACATTCCATATTTCACCACTCAGTGCCATGCTGACCAATATGGTGAAACTAATTAAACTGGATTAAACACCTCCATTATAATTTCCCCATTTAAAAAAAAAGGTAAACACTCAAGAAACCCATATCCCCCAATTTGTAAGGAGTATATAATCAATGCGCATGAAAAGGAACCCTTCTATCTTATTGTCAATAAACCCTTTTTGAGGAAAGTAACAATTAAACTATCTACCCTTTCAAAAGGAGCAGTGTAATTTACCACAACACAAATCCAAAGAAGCACAGCGGGATCTTATCTAAATCCAGTCTGTTTCACTGCAGTTCCTCCTCTGACCCTTCTTTGTAATCATGTCATAGCCATCTGACGTAAATCAGTTATCAAAAGACAGCCACTGCCATGACAACCAGAGCAACAGTGACTCTTCCCAGGTATGCATATAAACTGGAGGGCAGTAATGATGAGTGGGCTCAGAATCTCTGATATCACAATATTAGGCAGCAGCAGCGGGCAGCAAAGTGTGCTGTGTGGAAAAAATAGGCTTTTCTATACACAGGCTACTCTAGTTTTCCCAAAATTCCTAAATATCCATACAAAAGATACACATTGGAGATCATTCCATATTCATATTTATTAGTGGCTGAAATTTCGTTCAAATTATCTATGGCATGTTTACAGAATAGAGTTACCAAAAACAAAAAAAAAACAAAACAAAAAAAAAACAAGTGAGACACCAAGGTACAGATCCCATAAAACAGAAAAGTCTGATACAATACAACCTTACTATGGTTTCACTATTTGCAAAACCTTACTGTACACACAGAAGTCAATTCATTACAATATCATAGCTAGTGATTCTAAGTAAAAAAATCTGAAAGGAACTATGTTAGCAACAAGGAGGAAGTCAAGGAAAGTGTGGGTCCCTTACTGAATGAAGGAGGCAACTTAGTGACAGAAGATGTGGAAAAAGCTAATGTACTCAATGCTTTTTTTGCCCCCGTCTTCACAAACAAGGTCAGCTCCCAGACTGCTGCACTGAGCAGCACAGCATGGGGAGGAGGTGACAAGCCCT
>NC_133775.1:36430248-36441054 GCF_003597395.2 Chelonoidis abingdonii | reverse complement strand
GGAACTCCAGCTAGACGACCGGACTTCCGGATTCGACACGGCGAGCCGCGCGGATCGATCCCGCGCGGTGAAGACGGGTGAGTAAATCGATTTTAGATATTCGATTTCAGCTACGCTATTCTCGTAGCTGAAATTGCGTATCTAAAATCAATTTAATCTCGTAGTGTAGACCTGGCCTCAGACTCTGAATTCCCTCCTGTGCCACAGAACTGTTACATCACAGGTAGTGGTAGTACAAGCTCCCACTTTATGACCCATCAGTGTGTTCCTAATTTGCAGGGGTAAGCTACAGGAAAGAATGGATAATTCAGTGTCTGGTCCATTCAGGCCCTGATCCAGGAAAGCATTCTGATTCAGAGCAGCACTTAAGCACAAGTTTAACTTTAAGCACACACTATGTCCAATTGTCTTTGCATGGGACTTCTTTTCTCAAAAGCAGTGCTTAATTTGTGCCTAGGCTTGGCAGTTCATAGTCCCAGAAACTCTGATCTCCTGGCCAGCAGCCACCATTCTCTGGCTGCCCAGTTCTGAAGACAGCACCACCTCCAGCAGCACACAGAAGTAAGGGTGGCAATACATCATACTATGCTACCCTTACTTCTGCGCTGCTGCTGGCGGCAGCACTGCCTTCAGAGCTGGGTGCCTAGCCAGCAGCTGCCACTCTCCTGACCATTCAGTCAATGCTTAATTTGGGCTAGCGCTTGCCAGGGCTGAGCCCCGGCACCTCTTTTATTACAAAGTAAGCACTGTTCAAAATTAAGCCTGTGCTGTTCTGAACAAGGATGGATTTAAGCTTGTGCTTAAGTGTTTTCCTGAATCGGTGTCATAATCCATAATTTCTCCGCTGTAAAGTCAGTACCAGCTGTGGGCTAGTTATTGTTGTCTAAACACTTATCCAATGGGAAGTGGACTGAGATCACCAAATCATTAAATATGAGCCACTGTGTATCCAGAGGGTAACTTTCAGGCTCTGTTGATTTGGGCTGAATTCAAGTCAATATCATTGAGGAGGCAGGCACTCTATATCCTATTGCTATCCCTCTGAGCCATTCATTATCCCTCCCAGCCACAACAAGGAGACAGATTAGTTTTGGTTCAGGCAGTCTTGCAAAATTCTACTACCCACTCATCCAAGGTGAACAATTGTTTCACTTTTTTACAGGTAAATAAAATATTTGTTTTAACATTATCATTACTCATCAAGAGCATGTGAGATTGTGTGCATGACAATTGCAAAGACTGAGTATATTTTGAAAGGAAACATAGGAAAATATTTTATGTATATGCTTCAAAAGAAAACATTACCTTATGAAAGGCAAGTTCTTATCATTTTCCACACACATATACTACATCCCATGCAGAACTGACCTTTCAGATATATATTTTAACTGCATGTTCTAAGTAAATACAGCTAAGCCATCACCTCCAGGTACAATTAATGTCAGTTCTGCTGAACAGTGATACTAAAAATAACATTAGTCTCAGAAATTTTTGGAGAAAACCTCACTTCCTTTACAGAGATTTTATTTTCTATTCTGTCCATCACAATTTCTATGCAAGACAAAATTTCTGGTGCCTTCTATACTGAGATTCACTGAGCTAGAAAATGTAAGACTGGAAATATCCAGTCATCAATCCATGCTTGAGTGTTAGAAGACATCTGATAAGAATTTGATTTGTTTTAAAAGCTAGGTCACCTCTCTTTCTTCCCTCCTCTCATGGCATACCTTAAATCCCATTGATTTCAATAGGGGCTACCAGTACCCTAAAGGTAGAGAATGAGGCTAATAATAAAGCAGCATGAAAACAGAACTGTGTTGGGGTGCACCAATGGGTTGAGGAGAGGGGTAATAAGAAGCACTTCAGGAAAAGCAAAAGGGAAGAATAATATTTTGCTTTTATTATATTGCTTTTATTATATTATATTAATCTAAGGATCCAACAAACATTAAGGATCAAGTCCTTGCCCTGTTGAAGTCAATGGGAGTTTTGTCATTGACTCTGTAAGAGCCAGGGTATCACCCTAAGCCTCAGAACACTTCTGTGAGGCAGTATTATGCTCCTCTGATAGGTAGGGTAAACTATGGCATAGAGGAATTAAATAACTTGCCCTCACATGGGTCTCAATTCAGCAAGGCATTTAGGGATGGACTTATGTATGCACATGCATAAATGCTTACTGAAAAGGGATAGACGGCTGAACTGAGCCAGAGTAGCCAGCCAGCGATAGATCTAACAACAACCTGTTGTCTCGGCTTGTGCCTTTTCAACTCAACAATGCTTCCTCTCTGAATTTGAGCAGTTAGAAACTGAAATCCAGACCCTACCACACACAGGACACAAATCCTGTAACAACAACATTTTAAAGTCCACAAAGAGGCACTTGTAAAATATACCAGTCTAGTTTCACTGAGTCAAATTCACTTATATCAGCATGAAACTAGAGTAATTCCACTGGCTGCAAAGGAAATATATGTCTATACAAGTGTACGGTACCAGAAGGTCATCACAGAGTTAAAGAGGGCCTGCAAGTCAAAAAAAAAAAAAAAATGGATTTGTGCCCTATTTTGCTTCTCTAGCATGTACACTCGAGGAGACACTGGATTTCACTACTAAAAGCCCCCTACACACACACTCCCTTTTTCACTCGTATATTTGTAATTAAATTATTTAAGTTACTTTAAAATGCGGTTTCCTAGCACAGTCCGGATACAGGCTCTTTTCTCAGTTCAGTGCTTGAGAATGTATATAGGTAACTCCCATTAAAACTACTTTCTTCATTTAACACCGGTAAGAATTTTAATGAATAAAATTCCCCAAATATCCCAAAAGACTATACTTCTGCCCTTACAAAAATAAAGCTCAGACAAGATTGTGTCTATTTTAAGCTGACTTTAGCTGTAAGCCTAGCAGGTGAGATTGTAGTTCCCACTACAGCTCTTGTATGCGGTAGCATACAGGAAATATAAAAGCCCTGCAATTGGCTGGGGGAGAATTTCATTGACAGGAGGGGAACAGCTGAACAGTCCATAGGAAGATCTGGCATAGGAAGGGGTATACCCTGAAGTAGAGCAATTCCAGAGGACAAAAGCAGGATGGATTGATTTAAGTCACCAAGTACAAAGCCTCGATTTAAATCATCAATTTTAATTAACTTTTCCATTTGTGCTTCACTTATTTTCTAAAGAATCCTTACTGGTTCATATTACTATTAAAACACATTAATTCACAACTAAATAGAGCCTTTATACTAGATTTGGTAGATCTTTTTTCTACCTAGGAGGGTACATTGTGAGTATCTATGATTTTTTAAGCAATTATATAACTTAATATTTTCAGATTCTTCCTAATTGTACAGTTCTAGTATGTTAGAAAATGGCAAATGATACATTTGCTTATGTAACCCTTCTGCCCATCACAGTTGGCAGCAACAAGGGCCGGGTTCAGTATCTAGGTGTTTCGTTTCAATAACGCAATGCAAAACCAGCTTGAGCCCCGACCCAGTGACCTAGGACTGTCATAAGGTATAATTCCCAAATCTGAACCTTAGCGTCCAAATGTTAGGTACCTGCATGAATTCCTCTAAGCTTAATTACCAGCTTAGATCTGATAGCCTGCCACCACCCAAAAATATAATGTTTTGGGGCACTCTGACCTCCCCAACCTTCCTGGGGACCCCAAGAACCCAAATCCCTTGGATTCTTAAAACCAGGAGAAATAAACCATTCCCCCTTCTCTCCCCTCCCAGACTTTCCCTGAGAGAGACAGTAATCCTGGCACAGAGAGAAATTAGCCCTCTCTCCCTTTCCTCCTCCCCACCAGTCCTGGTGTTTAAACCCAATCCCTGGGATAAAACAATAAACAGGAAAGATAATCAGTTTTCTAAAAGAAATCTTTTAATAAAAGAAGGAAAAAGTAAAGAATATCTCTGTAACTTCAAGATGTAAATATTACAGGGTCTATAGTTATAGACAAAGGAAGAAACCTTCCGTCCAATACATAATCAAAAATATTCCCAGCAACTAACATATAAAAGTTAACCAGCGCAGATTCACATGTGCACACAGAGTAAAACAATTATAAAGACCTAAATCGCCTGTTCTACTTACTATTTGAAATGAAAATTAGAGAGCCTGTAGTAATGTCTGGTCCCGCTCATACCGACGAAAGGAGAGCAAAAACATCAGAACAAGGACCACAACTTCCTCCACCCAGGGTTGAAAGTATCTGTCTCCTGATTGGTCCCTCTGTGTCAGGTGTTTAGTTCCCTGTTTGTTAACCTTTCCAGGTGAAAGAGAACATTAACCCTTAACAATCTGTTTATGAAAACAATTACATTACCCCCCAGGCGCATCGAGAAGACAATACTTCTCCTCTCGCAAGCACGGAGTCTGAGTGTAGCAAATCCTTTAAAAAAGGAGGGAAACAATGCGGCAATATGTTGGGAAACACACAAACAGGATCATAATACAAACGATGAGAAAGACCTACCCCCAAGTAAGTTGGCAGTATCCTTTCCCCTCAGGGTCTTAAGTCCAGCGACCCAAATATCACCAAATTCCAATAGAGTCCAACACTCCAAAGTCTCTTTGAGCCCAGCAACCAAAAGTCTCTGTCCCTGAGACACACACAGTGCAGCCCCGGGAGTTCAAAAGTTTATCTGCAGAGGTCCCCCCCTCGCTGTGTGGAAATAGGGTGGGGAGAAGGGGCACGTGGGGTGCTAAGGGGCACCTTATGTGTGTCTAAGGCCCACTCACACTGCCGCTGTATGGGGCTCTGCTGAAGCCTTCACACAAGCTGCTCCACTCCACAGCCATCCCGTGACCGCTCCAGCCATCCCACAAACTGCTCCGCTCTGCCAGTGCTTAGCAATATCTTCATCTCCCACTAGTTAACACAGCACTCAGTAAGCTCAGTCTTTAGTGATTTCAGCTGTAGTAGGGGGCCCCAGAGCTAGTGCACATGCCTGAAGTGAATTCAGCACAGCGCGCTGTAACTAGACTCTTAATGGAATCAAAATTAGCTCTGCTATTCAACAGTGGAGAGAGAAGGTGCCAATTGGTGTTTCAGGCCCTCAAAAGGGGCCCATACCATCAGATACAAATGCCTGTCCCCAGCCTCGCTCAATTCACTAGGTTTTGGAACCCATGCCCCTTGTCTAGCAAGTGCTACTAGGTTGATGGTGAGTCCCTCTGTCATAAAACAGTTCCACTGGTCTTGATTCACATAATCAGGGTTACAACACTTTATTCTTTTCCACAACTCACCACAATTCATCACCAGATATCAGGGTAGAGTTCATCCTGATTCTGCTTACACTTATGTAACAGATAATTAACTTTTTGCTCATGATTTTTCAAGCTGCATTAGGACAATAATTGGAATTTAATTAAACATACAAAACAGCACAAAATGTATTTGTGTTAAAACAACCTTAAAATATTTTGTATACATAGACTTATCTTATATAAACATGTTTCACATTACAAGTACATGATTTATTAAACAGAAGGATTAACTATAATCAGTGAAGTAAACTGATAATTTCAGGTCAGTCTAGGAAATTTTTCAGATATGCCTATGTGAAAGAGACTCAAACTTAAATTCTAGGTCTCATCTAAATCTTGAAAATGAAACAGTCTCTTAAGTTATTTAGGCTGACCTATTGTGCCATATTTATGAAGTTTGACCTCAAACGTTAGAAGCTTTTCCCCATGATTCTTTCTTTATACAGAAAAGCAAACTTTAACTCAAAATCTTTTTTAAGAGGCTCATGAATTCAGCATTTTTAAGTATTTTAAGAAAGTATAATAAATGTAGGCATTCACATATTACATTCAGATTTCATTTTAAACAGGTTTATTTTTAAAAAGAAAAAAATTATAATTTAAATAACAAAATCCAGTGACTGATTTAAATAAAAATGTAATTTTTTTAATCATCAATTTTTATTCACTGGTTAAAAATGATTTAAAGCCACTTTGCCCACTCTCTCACTCCACCCTAGGTTGTATCTTCTTTGTTGCACCTTCAGAAGGTGCAGTGCAGAATCCTAGCCAGATGCTGGAGATAGACAACTTTGATTGTATTAGGTAGACCAGGATTTCTCTGATAGCACTACCCATAGGTAATCTGAAATGAATTATGAACATTAGCTACTCTATGGTATACATATTTGATTCTGATAAGGCAGTAGTAGAGTCAAGCAGAATTTCACTTCATATTCTTGGACATGGTCCAACTTGAGAAAATGGGTTTCCTTTCTTTATAAATGTTTTGGAGACTCAAATCTTGGTTAATGGATCAGTAGACAAGTAAATTCAGTATCTTGTGGTGTCTTATCTAATATAGATTATACACATCTTGGTGCAGTAAATGGGTCTTACACTGTTTGTATAGAAGAGTATAAGTTCACAGCACCCTAAGAGAATTGTACTAATCAGAGCCATCCCGTTCATAGGATGGACCGGGGCAATCGCTCAGGCCCCATGCTTTGGAGGGGCCTGGTGCTTTGGGACACGGGGTCCAGGGCAGCCTGGGGGATTAGTGGGAGGAGCTGGCACCAGCAGTAGCAAACAACCTGCCCCAGCCAGCACCACCGGCTCTCAGCTTCACTTGGGGGAGGGGGTGGAAGCTGGAAAGAGGTGGGGCAAGGGTGGAATGGGGCAGGGAGGGGGTGGAGCAGGGGCAGGAAGAGACGAGGTGGGGGCAAGGCTGGGGCATTGGGGGAAGGGGTGGAGTGGGACAGGGCCTGGGCTGGAGTTGAGGGGGTTGCCCAGGGCCTGCCACTCCCCTAGGGACTGCCATGGTACTAATTAATAAAAATATATGAATTTAACTGGGGAAGTAGGAAAAAAGGGTTCATTACAATTTTTAGTTTTGTACAAGTGGTAGATTCTCATGCAAGAATTCATATTGTCACGTGATCTCAAGGTTTGGCATATAGAACTGAAAACAGTTATACACTTTGCAGCAGCATCTCTGATTCCTAAGTCAAACACTTTCATTTTCAAATTATGTCCACAAAGTAACTTATTAACAAAAATTAGCTTCACTAAAATCAGAAAACATTACCTTATTATGATCCTTTTGCAAACCTCATGTGACATTGTGATGGGGCGGCTGCCCTTCACTGGCAGAAAAGGAGTTAAAAGCAGCCCTAGAGCGGCTGCGCTGGAGGCAGCCAATTAGAAAGGTGCTGAGAGAAGCAGCCAGTCATGGCCCAGCAGGCTCATATAAGAAGGACTGCAGGGCAGAGCAGAGGGAAGTAGCTGACTGGAGCTTGACGGGAGAAGACCAGGCTCCTAGCAGGAGGAAGGAGTGCAGCACAAAACAGTGCTGCAAGCAGGGACCGGGGGAGCTAGAGAGAGCTCCTGGCTGGCTGCTAAGGCCTGCAGACTGAGGCTCTGAGGTAAGGGAAGAAGAGGGTGATGGAGCCCTGTGACAGAGGACTGCAGTTCCAACTGAGAGAAGTGACTGGACAGAGACTGCAGGTACCCCCCAGAAAGGGGTAACAGAGTGTGGCACAGTGGGGGGCAGTGTTACTGAAGAAGACACCACAGTCCTAGGAGTGGCACAGGTCCTTGAACAAAAATGACGGTGACAAGGCACCACCAGAGGAGAGCGCACTGGCAAACAGAGCTAGTCCCCAGGACAGCCAGCAGAAGGCACTACAGTGGGGAGTGAGCCCCATCACAGACATACACAGTAGAAATATACTGGACCCTACAGACATAATCAAATACTTAGTAATGCTGTAGTGTTTTTAAATCATAAATAGGCAATGACTTTAAAAAGCACCACCGCATTTGAGCTCCATTATGCATGGAAGAACAAAGAATATGGTCAACACCAACCCTGCCAATTGCACCTACGATCTTGTGCAGTGTGTAAGATTGCAGAACTAGGAATACAAGAACAGACCAGTGCTGCATCTAGTGCAGTATCTTTCTCTGGCATTGGCCAATACCACATGCTTCAAACAAAAGTACAACAAACAATGCAGTAGACATTTAAGGAACAGCTTGTTCACAGGAAAAACTTATTTATAGCCTCCATTAGTTAAAAGATGGCTTATGCCCTGAAGCATATGAGACATTCTACGGGAATAAAATATATGGTAATTAGGATATGCATATTGGAACTCTATAGTGTCTGGTAGCACAGAAGTGAATATTTTTATTATTAGTGTAATTCTCCAAGTCCCATTTTATAAGTTTGTGTGAGGCATGGAAGCATAAGCACTGACTCTGTGGGTGCTCCGGGGCTGGAACAACCATGGGGAAAAAATGGTGGGTGCTAAGCACCCACTGGCAGCCCCCTATATTAGCTCTCCTCCACCCCTCCAGCACCTCCAGCCAGCCTGAGAGCCCCACAGATCAGCGCCTCCCCATGCCTCCCGCCCATGAACCAGTATGCAGGAGGCTGTGGGGGAGGAATGAGGATGCAGCACGCTCAGAAGAGGGGGTGGAGTGGGGGTGGGGCAGAGCATGGGCAGGAAGAGACAGGGCAGGGTGGGGCCTGGGGCAGAACCACGGGTTGAGCACCCCCCAGCATTTTGGAAAGTCAGTGCTTGTGTATGGAAGTGTAGATAGCTTTGAGAGCCTGTAAGTAACACACTGACATAGTCCAACAACGAAGATGGCATCAGAAATGAGACGCACCAACTGCCCCACACAATGACTACCAAAAACCTAAAGAGGTTTGGTGTAGTACCTGTACAGTGTTCCTGTTACTGTAGAAATCTCAAGAGAGCAATGCCATACAAAGTGCAAGATGGTTTCCATTCTAAAAGTGAAAGCAACGGGACTCAAAACAGCAGCTGAAGTTATTCAGAAAAAACAGAGGGCTAGATTATGAAGCAAGGCAGCATTACGGCAAACCTGTCAGAAAGACTGGATGGACAGTGAGAAGGACTAAGGAAGATGGAGAAATGTAGCAACAAGGAGGAGGAAAATGTGAAACGAGAATCTCTCA
The DNA here is from genome assembly GCF_003597395.2 of Chelonoidis abingdonii. Lineage (NCBI taxonomy): Eukaryota > Metazoa > Chordata > Testudines > Testudinidae > Chelonoidis > Chelonoidis abingdonii. The sequence continues at coordinate 36,432,078 of NC_133775.1, read as the reverse complement.
ACCCACCGTTAAATTAGGATGAACAGACTGAGAAGAGGCCAAGGACACACAGTACCCTGACAAGCAAATGAAAAGGAAGCACTGAAAGAGGAGCAAGAGGCAAATTACCTTGACTGATGGCTTGATGGTGAGGAGTGACAGCTGGGTTATCTATGACACAGATAAAGATAACAATGATATCTCTGCAAGGACGCTGTTCTGTAGCAGAAAAAAAGCATGCATTAAGAATAAGGAAGGAGAATTAATGCACTTAAAGGGAACCTGGAAAGCAATACCCTAAACAGAATTAACCACAGAAAAGTTTGCTCCACTAGCAATGCATATAGGTTAAGCTGTGAGGTTTGCCCCCTATTTGTGCTAAATTTTTCAGTTTGCTTTTTCATATCTACCTCCTTGACAAGCTGAAAGTGTGTTTCTCCCCTCTTTTGCTGTATGTGGAGGCTTCAGTCGAAATCCCCTGGGCTATATATGTTTGCTTAATCCATACAATAGAGAAGCTATCTTGTCTTCCAAAAAGAAAGAACAGATTCATCAGTGGGAGGAACAGAGTTGTCAGGGTGCAGCACTGAAGTTCTGTAAACATAACAGCTGACAGATGTGTGTGAGGGATTCCTGGAGGAAACAGGGCTGAGGTTTCTGCATCCTTCAGTCTCTCTGATTTGTTCATTGTGGCAAGAAATTATTTTGCTTCTCACTCTGTGTGTGAACTTACTTCTGAGACATCAGAAGAACTTTACCAGCTAGTAGCTTGAACGTGAACTCTGTTTCTGCAGTAGAAGATATGAAGACAGAGATTTGCAGCTTCAGATTCCTGAGTCCCAGCAATCCCTTGTGTACATTCGTCTTGAAAGAATGGAAGGAGATGGCTCTCTTTTGAGTGTTGTGTTGGGAAATAACATGCATGCCTGCAAGATGAATACCTTGTATTCCTCCAATAGTAAGTGTCTTATTTCTGTGAATACCTGATTTCACGACTTTCTAATAATACTTATCAAGCTCATTATCAGAAGTAAGCGTCCCAAGGACCCCGACACACCACCTCAAAGTGGCACCAGATCCTGACAGAACAACAGATGCAAAACCTGCTGACATATCTGCACTGCTACAATGATTAACACTCCTCACAACACACCTTTCAGATCCATGGGCCCTACAAGTGTCTATCACAACATGTGATGTACCTCATCCAGTGCACTAAATTTCCCAACAGCAGCTATGAGGGTGAAACCCAACAATCTCTATGTTCTCAAATGAACTCATCCAGGAAAATGATAAAAGACAAAAAACACCCTATTCACCTACGGATGAACACTTTTCATAAACCAATGTCTCTATCTCTGACTGTACCGGCCTTGGCCGGGGCTCAGCTCCGGGTCGCAGGGGCTGAGCTAATGAAGTCTGTAGTCCAAGCCCTTAGGTAGGGCTGGACGGCGAACAAACAGGTCAAGGGCTCTGGCCCTGTGAAGCAGGGCAAAGCAACAAGCAGTCTAGAGGCTCTGGCCCTTTGGGGCAGGGCAGAGCAACAAGCAGTCTAGGGGCTCTGGCCCTTTGGGGCAGGGAAGAGCAACAAGCAGTCTAGGGGCTCTGGCCCTTTGGGGCAGGGCAGAGCAACAAGCAGTCTAGGGGCTCTGGCCCTTTGGGGCAGGGCAGAGCAACAAGCAGTCTAGGGGCTCTGGCCCTTTGGGGCAGGGCAGAGCAACAAGCAGTCTAGGGGCTCTGGCCCTTTGGGGCAGGGCAGAGCAACAAGCAGTCTAGGGGCTCTGGCCCTTTGGGGCAGGGCAGAGCAACAAGCAGTCTAGGGGCTCTGGCCCTTTGGGGCAGGGCAGAGCA
>NC_133775.1:36418907-36430223 GCF_003597395.2 Chelonoidis abingdonii | reverse complement strand
CCCCGAGAGAGATAGAGGTACATTGTTGATTCTATATTTTTTAAGCATTATCTAACTTAATATGTTCAGATTCTTCTATTGTACATTCTAGTTATGTTAAAATGGCAAATGATACATTTCTTATGTAAGCTTCTGCCATCAAGTTGGCAGCAACAAGGTGGCCGGGTAGTAGTCTAGGGTGTTTCGTGTTCAATAACGCGAATGCAAAACACGCTTGAGCCTATCCCAGGTGACTGACTGTCATAAGGTATAGATTCCAAATCTGAACCTTAGCGTCCAAAATGTTAGTACCTGCATGAATTCTCTAAGCTTAATTACCAGCTTAGATCTGATGCCTGCACACCAAAAATATAATTTTGGGGCAGCTCTGACCACCAACTTCCTGGGGCCCAAGAACCCAAAACCCTTGGATTCTAAAACGGAGAAATGAAACCATTCCTCCTCCTCCCCTCCCGATTCCTGAGAGAGCCAGTAATCCTGGCACAGAGAGAAATTAGCCCTCTCTCCCTTTCCTCCTCCCCCACCAGTCCGGTGTTTAAACCCAATCCCTGGGATAAAACAATAAACAGGAAAGATAATGCAGTTTTTCTATAAAGAATCTTTTAATAAAAGAAGGAAAAAGTATAAGAATTATCTCTGTACTTCAAGATGTAAATATTACAGGGTCTATAGTTTAGTAGACATATGGAAGAAACTTCCAGTACCAATACATAATCAAAATATTCCCAAAACTAACATATAAAAGTTAACCAGCCAGGATTCCATGTGCACACAGAGTAAAACAATTAAAAGATAATCGCCTGTTCTACTTACTATTGAAATGAAATTAGAGAGCTGTAGTAATGTTGGTCCGCTCATACCGACGAAAGGAGAGCAAAAAAAACACAGAACAAAGACCAACAACCTTCCTCCACCCGGTTGAAAAGTATCTGTCTCCTGATTGGTCCCTCTGTGTCAGCGTGTTTAGTTTCCCTGTTTGTTAACCCCTTTTCCAGGTGAAAGAGACATTAACCCTTAACAATCTGTTTCTGAAAACAATACATTACCCCCAGGCGCATGAGAAGACAAATACTTCTCTCTGCAAGCACGGAGTCTGAGTGTAGCAAATCCTTTAGAAAAAGGAGGGAACATGCGGCATAGTTGGGAAACACACAAACAGGATGCATAATACAAACCCGAGAAAAGACCTACCCCCAAGTTAAGTTTGGGCAGTATCCTTTCCCCTCAGGGTCTTCAGTCCAGCGACCAAATATCGATCCAAAATTCCAATAAGTCAACACTCCAAAGTCTCTTTGAGCCCAGCCACCTAAAAGTCTCTGGTCCCTGAGACAACACAGTGCGCCGGAGTTCAAAAGTATCTGCGAGGTCCCCCCCTCGCTGTGTGGAAATAGGGTTGGGGGGAGCAAGGGGCACGTGGGGTGCTACGTGGGCACCTTATGTGTGTCTAAGGTTCCCCACTTCACTACTGCGCTGTTATGGGCTCTGCGAAGCCTTCACACAAGCTGCTCCACTCCACAGCATCCCGTGCACCGTCCAGCATCCACAGAACTGCTCCGTCTGCCAGTGCTTAGCAATATGCTTCATCTCCCACTAGTTTAACCAGCACTCAGTTAAGCTCAGTCTTTAGTGATTCCTAGCTGTAGTAAGGGGCGCCCCAGGCTAGTGCACGATGTCCTGAAGTCGGATTCAGCACAAGCGCGCTGTAACTAGACTCTTAATGGATATCAAAATTAGCTCATGGCTATTCAACAGTGGGAGAGAAGGTGCCAATTGGTGTTTCAGGCCTCCAAAAGGGGCCCATACCAATCAGTACAAATGCCTGTCCCAGCCTCGCTCAATTCACTGGTTTTGGAACCCCCCTTTGTCTACAATGCCTTACTAGTTGATGGGAGTCCCCTTGTATGAAACTGTTTCACTGGTCTTGATCACATAATCAGGGTTACAGACACTTTATTCTTTTCCACCACTCCACCACAATTCATCACCAAGATTCAGGGTAGAGTTCATCCGATTCGCTTACACTTATGTAACAGAATAATTAAACTTTTAGCTCATGATTTTTCAAGCTTGCATTAGGACAATAATTGGAATTTAATTAAACATACAAAACAGCACAAAATGGTATTTGTGTTAAAACACCTTAAAATATTTGTATAGCATAGACTTATCTTATATAAACATGTTTTACATATACAAGTACATGAATAAACAGAACGGATTACCTATTACTCATGAAGTAAACTGATACATTCCAGGTCAGTCTAGGGGAAATTTTCAGATATGCTATGTAAAGAGCCAAACTTTACTTCTAGTCTCATTAAATCTTGAAAATGAAACAGTCTCTTACGTTTAATTAGGCTGACCTATTGTCCATATTTATGAAGTTTGACCTAACGTTAGAAGCTTTCCCATGATTCTTTCTTATAACAGAAAGCAAACTTTAACTCAAAATCTTTTTAAGAGGCTCATGAATTCCAGCATTTTTTAAGTATTTAAGAAAGTATATCATAAATGAGCATCAATATTCATTCAGATTTCATTTAAACAGTTTATTTTTAAAAAGAAAAAAATTATAATTTAATAATCAAAATCCGTGACTGATTTATAATAAAAATGTAATTGTTTAATTCAATCAATTTTTATTCAACTGGTTAAAAATGATTTAAAGCCACTTTTTGCCACTCTCTCAGTCCACCCTAGGTTGTTATCTTCTTGTGCACTTAAAAGGTGGCAGTGCAGAATCTAGCCAGATGCCATGGAGATAGCAACGTTGAATTGTATTAGGTAGACCAGGATTTCTCTGATAGCACTACCCATAAAGTAATTCTGATGAATTATGACCATTAGCTAACTCTATGGTATACATATTTGATTCTGAAATAAGGCAGTAAGTAGAGCAAGCCAGAATTCAATTCATATTCTGGACATTGGTCCACTGTGAGAAAAATGGTTCCTTTCTTTAAAATGCATTTGGAGACTAATAGCTTGGTTAATGGATCAGTAGAAAGTAAATTCATGTAATCTTGTGGGTGTCTATCTAATATAGATTATCACCTCTTGGTGAGTAAAATGGGTCTTCACACTGTTTGTATAGAAGAGTAACAGTTCACAATGGCACCCTAGAGAATTGTATCTAATTCAGAGCCATCTCGTCATGAGGATGTGAACCGGGGCAATCGCTCCCAGGCCCATGCTTTTGAGGGGCCTGGTGCTTTGGGAACAGCGGGTCCAGTGGCAGCTGGGGGATAGTGGGAGGAAGGCTGGCACCAGCAGTAGCAACAAACCTCCCCAGCCAGCACACCGGCTCTCAGCTTCATTGGGGAGGGGGTGGAAGCTGGCAGAGGTGGGGCAAAGGGTGGAATGGGGCAGGAGGGGGGGAGCAGGGCAGGAGAGACGAGGTGGGGGCAAAGGCTGGGGCATGGGGGAAGGGTGGATGGACATGGGCCGGTGGATGTTGAGGGGTTGCCAGGCCTGCACTACCCTCGGGAAATGCCATGGTACTGAATTATATAAAAATATATGAATTTGATGGGGAAGTAGGAAAAAAAGGGTTCATCTTAAATTTGTTAGTTTTGTACAAGTGGTAGATTTCATGCAGAATTCATAGTTGTCACGTGATCTCAAGGGTTTTGGCATTAGAACGAAACAGTTTATACACTTTGCCAGCACGCATTCTGATCCTAAGTCAAACCTTTCACTTTTCAAATATTCCAAAATAATTATTAACAAAAATTAGCTCTACTAAATCAGAAAACATTACTTATTATGATCCTTTTTTGCAAACCTGTGGGATGTGATGGGAGCGGCTGCCTTCATGGCAGAATAGGAGTTAAAAGCTAGCCCTAGAGCGCTGGCGCTGGAGGCAGCAATTAGAAAGGTGCTGGAGAGAACAGCCAGTCATGGCTCGCAGCTCATATAAGAAGGACTGAGGGCAGAGCAAGAGGAAGTAGCTGACTGGAGTTTGACGGGAGAAGCCAAGGCTCCTAGGCAGAGGATAGGATTGACAAAAACAGTGCTGCAAGCAGGGACGGGGGGAGCAGAGAGAGCTCCTGGCTCGGCTGCTAAGGCTGCAGACTGAGGTCTGAGTGAGGGAAGCAGAGGTGATGGAGGCCCTGTGACAGAGGACTCGAGTTCCACTGAGTAGAAGTGACGGACAAGACTGCAGTACCCAGAAAGGGTTAACAGAGTGTGGCCACAGTGGGCAGTGTTACTGAAGAAGATACCACTCCTAGGAGCGTGGCACAGGTCTTTGAACCAATGACGGTGACAAGGCACACAAGGGAGAGCGTACCTGGGCAAACAGACTAGTCCCGCACGGAATGCCAGCCCAGAAGGCATACGGGGGAGTGAGCCATGTCACATGCACACAGTAAGAAATATACTGGACCTACGACATAATCAAATACTTTAGTAATGCTTGTAGTGTTTTATTTAAATCATAATAGGCCAATGACTTTAAAAAGCACACCCAGCATTTGAGCTCCATTCATGCATGGAAGAACAAAGAATATGGTCAACACCAAACCTGCAAATTGCCTACGATCTTGTGCAGTGTGTAAGAATTGCAGACTAGGATACAAGACGACCATTGCTGCATTAGTGAGTTCTTTCTCTGGCATTGGGCCATACACATGCTTCAAACAAAAGTAATAACAAACAATGCGTAGAACATTTAAGGAACAGCTTTGTTTCACAGGAAAAAGCTTATTTATAGCCCTCCATAGAAAGATGGTTAATGCCCTGAAGCATATGAGACTTCTAACGGGAATAAATATATGGTAAATTAGGCTATGCATATTGGACTCTATAGTGTTGGTAGCACGAAGTGAATATTTTTTATTATTAGTGTAATTCTCCAGTCCGATTTTATAAGTTGTGTGAGCATGGACGCATAAGCACTGACTCTGTGGGTGTCCGGGCTGAAACAACCATGGAAAAATGGTGGGTGCTAAGCACCCACTGGCAGCCCGCCTAAATTAGTCTCCTCCACCTTACCGCACTCCAGCCAGCCAGAGAGCCCAAGAATCAGCGCCATCCATGCCTCCCGCCCATGAACCAGTATGCAGGAAGGCTGTGGGGAGGAATGAGGATGCCAGTCACGCTCAGAAGAGGGGGTGGAGGTGGGGTGGGGCAGAGCAGGGCAGGAAGAGACAGGGCTGGGTGGGGCCTGGGAGAACCGAGGTTAGCACCCAGCATTTTGGAAAGTCAGTGGCTTGTTGTATGGAAAGTGTAGATAGTTGAGACCTGTAAGTAATCACACTGACATAGTTTCCAACAACGAAGAGGATCAGAAATGAGAGCTACCAACCTGCCCCACAAATGACTACAAAAACCTTAAAGAAGGTTTGGTGTCGTATGTAAGTGGTTCCTGTTATGTAGAAATCTCAAGAGAGCAATGCCATAGCAAAGTGCAAGATGGGTTTCCATTCTAAAAGTGAAAGCAACGGCCTCAAAACAGCACTGAAGTTATTCAGAAAAACACAGAGGGTATGATTATAACAAGGCAGCATAACGTGCAAACTGTCAGAAGATGGTGGACAGTGAGAAGGACAAGGAAGAGGGAGAAATGTAGGCAAACCAGGAGAGGAAATATGTGAAACCCGAGAATCTCTCACCCACCGTTATTTAGGATGAACCAGACTGGAGAAGAGAGCCCACAGACCCTGACAAGCAATGAAAGGAAGCAACTGAAAGAGGGAGCAATGAGGCAAATTACCTGACTGATGGCTTGATGGTGAGGAGTGACAGCTGGGTATCTATGACACCGATAAAGTACACATGATATCTCTGCAAGTGACGCTGTCTGTAGCAGAAAAACAGCATGCATTAAGAATAAGGAAGGAGAATTAATGACTTAAAGGGAACTGGAAAGCAATACCCTAACAGAATTACCACAGAAAGTTTGCTCACTAGCAAGCTATATAGGTGAAGGCTGTGAGGTTTGCCCTATTTCCTAAATTTTTCAGTTTGCTTTTCATATCTACTCTTGCCAAGCTGAAAAGTGTGTTTCCTCCCTCTTTTGCTGTATTGTGGAGGCTTCAGTTGAAATCCCTGGGCTTGATATATGTTTGCTTAATCCATACAATAGAGGTATCTGTCTTCAAAAAGAAAGAACAGATCATCAGTGGAGGCACAGAGTTGTCAGGGTGCAGCACTGAAGTCGTAAACAATAACAGCTGACACTGTGTGTGAGGATTACTGAGGAAACAGGGCGAGGTTTCTGCATCCTTCAGTCTCTCTGAATTTGTTCATTGTGGCAAGAAATTATGTTTGATTCTCACTCTGTGTGTGAACTTACTTCTGAGACTAGAAGAACTTTACCAGCTAGTAAGCTTGAAGCTGAACTCTGTTTCTGCAAGTAGAAGATATGAAGACGAGATTTGCAGCTTCCAGATTTCCTGAGTCCAGCAATCCTTGTGTACATTCGTCCTTGAAGACTGGAAGGAGATGGCTCTCTTTGAAGTGTTTGTGTTGGGAATAACATCAGCCTGAAGATGAAAGATCCTTTGTATTTCAATAGTAAAGTGCGTATTTCTGTGAATACCTGATTCACGACTTTCTAATAAATACTTATCAAGCTCATTACAAAGTAAGCGTCCACGGACACCCGCACACCACTCAAGTCGGGCACCAGATCTGACGAACCAACGATGCAAAACCTGCTGACATATCTGCACTGCCTACATATGCTTAACACTCTGCACGAACACACCTTTTCAGATCCTGGGCCTACAAGTGTCATACAACATGTGAATGTACTCATCCAGTGCACAGAATTTCACCGCAGCTATGAAGTGCACAAATCTCTATGTTCGCATGAACTCATCAGGAAAATGATAAAAGACAAAAAACAACCCTATTCACCTACTGGATGAACACTTTTCATAAACAATGATCCTATCTCTGATGTACGCGGCCTTGGCCGGGGCTCAGCTCCGGGTGAGGGGCTGAGCGATGCGTCTGTAGTCCAACCCTAGGTAGGGTGGACGGCGAACAAACAGGTTCAAGTGGCTCTTGCCCTGTGAAGCAGGGCAAAGCACAAGCAGTCCTAGAGTGCTCTGGCCTTGGGGCAGGGGAGTCAACAAGCAGTCTAGGGGCTCTGGCCTTTGGGGGCAGGGAAGACAACAAGCAGTCTAGGGGCTCGGCCCTTTGGGAGGGCAGAGCAACAAGCAGTCTAGGGCTCTGGCCCTTTGGGTAGGCAGAGCAGGGGAACACTGGAGGCGAATCAGGTTAAGTAAAGGAAGGGGGGAGTCTGCCACCTTAAGGGGTGCAGGGGAACGCAGGCTCCCATGCACGCGTTCCAGCCCGGGGCCCTAGTACTGCTATCACCGCTAAGGCGGTAGCGGGGATCCGGCCGAAACACAACGGACCGGGCTGAGCAGCAGGGTTCCCAACGAAACAACTGACCGGCTGGTCAGTGGGGATCCTGGCGATGCACACGGCCATGCGGCTCGGGGTTTCTGCGGCTGACTGTAGTCAGCCGCCTCGGGCTGCTTCCAACTCCCCCTCCCTGAGTATTTGCCTTTCCGCGGCGTGTCCAGGGGTTCCAGATGATAGGTTCCTCAGCCGGCTCGGCGGCGGGAGTCCGGTCCAGTCCCGGGGGCCGGGGTCCAGCGGTCGGTCCCAGTCCTCAGCGTCGAGGTTAGGTGGCCGGGGTGGTCCGGCCCAGTCCTCCCCAGGCCGAGCGTCAGAGGGCTCCGCCCATTGTTCTGGGTACCGGCCCCAGGGGAGGTCAGGCCAGTACCCCTCCGGATACCAGGCGTGAGGTAAGCCGGGCCCAGCGGGAGCTCGGGCACCCACGTCTGCCTTCTCCGGCGGCCTCCTCCCAACTGAGGGCTGGGACCAGGCTTTTATACTTCCTGTCCCGCCCCCTGACTTCCTGGGGGCGGGAACAGGCAGAGGGGGCCTTGAACTTCCGGTCCCGCCCCTTGGCTTCCTGGGGGTAGGGATAGGCGGCCGGGCCTGTGCCCGGGGCCGCACGGCTTCTGGCCTATTCCCTGTCTCAGGAGCGTGGGGGAGGGGAGCCCCCTCGCTACACACACACACCCTCAAAGCCGACCCCGGGCCCTCGAGGGCAGGCCCCTCCATCTCCGCAAGGCGGGACATGAAGTCAGCGTTAAGATGCTCCTTCCGGCTCGGTGGCGGACGGTGAAGGCATATTGCTATAACGCCAAATACCACCGCGTGAGGCGCATATTGTTGTTTCTCATCTGGGCCAACCAGCGGAGCGCGGAGTGGTCAGTGACCAGGACAAAGGTTCCGCCCAGGAGGTAATATCGGAGGGCATCACAGGCCCACTTCACGGCCAGGGCTTCCTTCTCAATTACGGCATAGTGTCATTCCCGTGGAAACAGCTTCCAACTCAGGTAGACAACGGGGTGCTCCTCGCCCCCCACCTCCTGAGAGAGGACCGCGCCGAGTCCCACCTCGGAGGCGTCGGTCTGTAGGATGAACCCGCGGTGGAAGTCCGGACTGTAGAGAATGGGTTCTCGGGAAAGGCGATCTTTGAGGGTCCGGAAGGCATGATCACACGCGGGGGTCCATTCTATCCGTCGTGGACTGTCTTTGGTGAGGAGGTCCGTTAGGGGGGCTGCAATGGAGGCAAAGCTCGGGATGAACCTCCAATAATAACCTGCCAACCCAAGGAAGCGGCGTACCTGTCGTTTTGTGGTGGGGGCCGGGCAGGCAGCCAGGGCCTGGACCTTTCCCACGAGCGGCCGTACCTGCCCGCCGCCGATCGTGTAGCCGAGGTAAGTGGTTTCTTGCCAGCCGATCCGGCACTTCTTCGGGTTGACGGTCAGTCCGGCGTCCCGCAGGGTCCGCAGTACGGCGGCGACCCATTCCAGGTGATCATCCCAGGACTTGCTGTAGATAATCACGTCGTCTAGGTAGGCGGCAGCGTAGTCATGGTGTGGGCGAAGGAGACGGTCCATAAGTCTCTGGAACGTCGCCAGGGCCCCATGGAGGCCGAAGGGCATCCGAGTGAAGTGATAGAGGCCCGAGGGTGCAGCAAACGCGGTTTTCTCCCAGGAGGCAGGGTCAAGCGGGATTTGCCAATAGCCCTTGGTGAGATCGAGGGTGGTGAGGAAGTGGGCCTCGCCCAGGCGGTCCAGCAACTCGTCCACCCGCGGCATCGGGTACGCATCAAACTTGGACACAGAGTTAACACACCGAAAGTCAATGCAAAAGCGCTGGGTACCGTCAGGCTTGGGGACCAAAACCACGGGGCTACGCCACTCGCTCTGTGACTGCTCGATGACGCCGAGTTCTAACATCACCCGTACCTCCTCTTCTATGACATGTTGCATCCGGTTGGGTAGGGGCCTGGTTGGCTCCCGGATCACCACTCCCGGTTCTGTCTGGACGGTATGGTGTTCAAGGGTCGTGCAGCCTGGCTGGGGGGTGAAGGTCTTGCGAAATGCCTGCAGGAGACAGGCTGTTTGCTTCCTCTGCTCCTCGCTTAGGGCTTCCCCAAGCTGCGGTGCCGTGGGAGCGTCGGGCGCGGAACCTGGCCCGGGGTCCCAGTTCAGGTTCGGGCGGGGAGGGTCAATCAGAGCCCCTCTCGCTCCTGCCATGGTTTCAGGAGATTAACATGTACTTCTGGGCTTCTTTTTCGGCGGTCGGGCTGGTTGACTCGTAGGTGACCGGGCCGACTTTCCGTAAGCACCTCATAGGGTCCTTGCCAGCGGGCCAGCAGCTTGGACTCTGTCGAGGGCAAAAGCAACACACCCGGTTCCCCGGGTTGGAACTCGCGGGCCTGCGCACCGGTTATACGTCTGGGCTTGGGCCTCCTGGGCCGCTTTTCAGTTTCTACGCGGCGCTGAAGCGCCCTACTTGGCTGAGCCGATCTTGCAGCTGGAACACATACTGCAGAAGGCCTTGCGTAGGGAAGGCGTCTGCTCCAGGTTTCCGCATGAGGTCCAAGAGGCCCCTCGGGCGACGGCCATATAACAGCTCGAAGGGTGAGAACTTGGTGGAGGCCTGGGCACTTCACGGATGGCCAAGAGCAGGGGTGGAATTAACTGGTCCCAGCGGCGCAGGTCCTCGGGGCTGAATTTGCGCATAACCTGCATCATCTCTCAGCGTCCGGTTAAACGCTCCACAAGGCCATCGGTCTGCGGGTGGTAAACCGAGGCACGGAGCTGCTTGACGCCCGAGTAACAAGTGCAGATCTGCCGGAGCAGCCGGGAGGTGAAGTTAGTCCCTGGTCAGTGACTCCCGGGGTAGGCCGACTCGGGCAAAGACCTTGATTAGTTCGTCAGCGATGGCCCTGGCTGTAATGCTCCGGAGCGGTATGGCCTCAGGGAAGCGGGTCGCGTAGTCCACCATGACCAGAATGTAGCAGAATCCGGCTTGGCTTTTCGGGAGGGGTCCCACTAAGTCCGTGGCCACCCGTTCAAACGGAGTCTCTATAATGGGCATTGGGACCAATGGGGCTGGGGCCGTTCGAGCGGGCGCCACCCGCTGGCACTCAGGACAGGAGGCACAGTGTTTCCGCACCTCCTGGTGCACCCCAGGCCAAAAGAAGCGAGACAAAATTCGGGCCAGGGTCTTCTCCTGGCCCAAGTGTCCGGCCGCAGGGACATCGTGAGCCAATCGCATAACTGCCCTCCAGTGGCACCGCGGTACCACCAGTTGTGTCCGGACCTCTCCTGTGCGGGAGTCTCGGTCCACACGGTAGAGCCGATCTTGCCACAACTCAAAGTGGGGCCAAGATTGCATACGACTTGGATCGATCGGGGCCCCATCGACTGCGGCCAGCTGGTCGTACATCAGGTTCAAGGTGGGGTCGCCCCTTTGATCGCGGCAGAAGTCTGTGGTCGCCACCGGCCTTTCAGGTATCCCCAGTTGGGGTTCGTCCCCTGCCTCGGCCTGGTGGTCCACCTCCACCCCGCCAGCGTCTTCGGTGGCATCTGCCGCGGCGCGGACACCTTCGCAAGCGGGAATAATCTCTGGGTCCTTCTGGGACTGGGACCGCAGAACGTCCACAAACTCAGGCCAATCCCGTCCCAGGATCACCGGGTAGGCGAGTCGTGGGGCCAGGCCGACCATCAGAGTCCGCATTACTCCGGCTACTGACAGGGAGACTCTAGTGCTGGCATATGGTCGTACGTCCCCATGTATGCACTGCAGGTGGATCGTCCCGAGCCGCGGGCCTTCAGCCACTCCGAGGCTTTGGCGGACCAACGTCTGCCCTCAACCGGAATCAACCAGGGCGCACGTCTGGCAGTTGTTGACAACTACGGGCACGGTGACCTTGGGCGGCTGCAGAGGTCAGGCCTGATTTTCCCCGGCACAGACCTGCCCGAAGTCGCA
>NC_133775.1:36395166-36416688 GCF_003597395.2 Chelonoidis abingdonii | reverse complement strand
CCGGGGTTCGGGTGGTCCGGCCCAGTTCTCCCCAGGCCGAGCGTCAGAGGGCTCCGCCCATTGTTCTGGGTACCGGCCCCAGGGGAGGTTAGGCCAGTACCCCTCCGGATACCAGGCGTGAGGTAAGCTGGGCCCAGCAGGAGCTCGGGCACCCACGTCTGCCTTCTCCGGCGGCCTCCTCCCAACTGAGTGCTGGGACCGGGCTTTTATACTTCCTGTCCCTCCCCCTGACTTCCTGGGGGCGGGAACAGGCAGAGGGGGCCTTGAACTTCCGGTCCCGCCCCTTGGCTTCCTGGGGGTGGGGATAGGCAGCCGGGCCTTTGCCCGGGGCCGCAGGGCTTCTGGTCTATTCCCTGTCTCAGGAGCGTGGGGGAGGGGAGCCCCCTCGCTACACTGACCTATCCATCCTCATCTTCAAAGGAAACCTGCACGACACTTTCAAAAAATGAGCCTGGGAGCTTAAATTCAAAACTCCGCTACTCACTAAAAATCATGGACTGAACAGAAACACTGGATTTATGGCTTATTACAACAATCCGTAACCCACTAACCCCCTCTTTTTGAGCTATGACTGCAGAGGTGTTAACAGGCCACTCTACCTTGAATGGTCCCTTATAATGTGTGCTAACCACTGTTGCTAAACAATCTGTTCCACCTTGCATTTAGTTGTGACACTGGCAGTACCTTTCCCAGAGACCTGAAGAAGAGCTCTCCGTAGCTCAAAAGTTTCTCTCTCCCCAACAGAAGTTGGTCCAGTAAAAGATTACCTCACCCACCTTCTCTCTCCACTTTCTAATAACTCAAACGATAATAAAGTTTTGCAAATATTTTGATTTCCTTACAGTAGACCTTAACACTTATTATTCTTAATAATGCAGTATCAGTCTTAATACTAACAAATATTATATATACCCTCCCAACCGTTTGATCTCCTAACTTTTCTATGTTAGTGAATCTCATTCTTTGTCTGTCTTCTGTGCCATAAGAGACAAAGGGTCATGTTGTCATTTTTTTCGGTTATAATGAGGACAAAAATCAAAAGGTAGAACTTCACCAATGCCAAGTACTCCCTCTCTTTTATAGACACATACACAAATGAGCCTCTGAGAAGTACCCTATACAGCTTCCTGCCACCTCTAGCAGGACTTTGATTTTATAAACATAGGGAGTATAATTAAATAGTGTATTTTAGCTAGCCAAGCAAACTAATTTTTAAGCGTTATTATTTCCCAATTTATAAATTTGCTCTTCATTAGTACCACACCCTGAAACTTTAGAATTCCATTCACACACTGGTCATCTGTTTGCCTTTTGATCAGCCTGTGAAGACTTCTCCATTTTTATGAATGAATTCTTTAACATTGCTTACAGCACTCAAGTCTGAATTTAGAATCTTCATCCACACTAGTGTTTCCTTAGGCAGATCCTCCATCATATTCCAGAATCCAGATGTACCATATAGAAACATTTAATAAAGGTGAGTTATTCCACTGCCAACACCATTACCAGGAGCCAAAATGGCAATATGCAGAAGTTAGATGTTGAGCCACTTTTTCCCCATGTAACAAGAGCAGGTTTAAAGGAAGATTTCCATGCCATGTGGCATGGTGAAGACATATTCCCAGTTTTCTTCTGCTCTTTCACAATGCATATTTATAGGTTGCTGAACACAGCCGAATGAATATTCCAGAGGTGGAACTGTGTGATTATCTTTAAAAGTCTAAAATAGGCATTTTCTTTTCTTTGTTTCTGATAAACAGGGAAAAGCACACTCCATTAAATTCCTCCTGGCTAGTACAGTTTCCATTATTGGTTCTTAAGGCATATCTACACTATCTCACAGTTTGAAGTACGGGGAGGTGAATAGCAGTGTGCACCAAAGTGCTGCATTATAACGCCACTGTGTGGACACTTCAAGCACAAACTTAAAAGGTCTTGAGTTCACGGTGCAAATTATGTAATATTTAATATATACAAATACATATATAAACAGAGAAATAAAACTCCTCAAGCAAGTGATGGCATACCTGAATTAACAATCTAATCAATTTTTAATAAAACTCTTAACATAAAAGCTACATCACCGTCCTAATATGCTATCCATTTACACAGGCGTAAATTAGGAGTAACATCACTGAAGTCAAAGAAGTTATGTGAGAATAAAAGCAGAGCCAGCCTTATCATGTTGAGAGGGAAACCCAAATTCACAAGGTGCTCATAGGGCTGTCAAGGAGTTAACTGTGGCCTCTTGATTCTCCTGGTTGATCTGCACTCCCTTGACAACTAGCCCTTAAGCACATCTGGAGCACAGGATGCTTTAGCCACACTACCAGAATTGTCAATCCCAAGTATTTAAAATCATGAGCCTGGTTTAAAGACCATGAGATTCTAAAACAAATAATACATGTGAGGTTCTTTCTATTTACCTTCTGGTTGTTTAGACTTCAGGGTTCATGTTTTCAAGCTTTTCTCTGTAGTCCTACGTCTCCCTCACCCAGGGCCGGCTCCAAGGGTTTTGCCGCCCCAAGCAGCGGAAAAAAAAAAAAAAAAAGCCAGGATCGCGATCTGCGGCAATTCAGCGGGAGGTCCTTTGCTCCAAGCCACCGAATACTTGAAAGTGCCGCCCTGCTCTGGAGTGGCTGCCCCAAGCACCTGCTTGATAAGCTGGTGCCTGGAGCTGGCCCTGCCCTCACCTCAACATGCCCAAGTGCTGTGGCAGAACTGGACAATGGTACAAGAGTCAGTTATGCCCCTGTATACTTGTGGATTGGATCATCAGTTTGGGAGAATCAGCCACACTCAGTTCCATTTATAGCCCCTTTTCTCAAGGCTCTGGTTATATTCCAACACAGCAACAAAAGCAATAGTCCTGTTCTTGGCTGAGATTATGGGGTCCTCTGGTAACAAAAAGGTCTGGATATCCCCAGCCTGAGGGTCCACAGGGCCTGCTCACTCTCACCTACTTCAGCCACAAGAGAAAATGCTCCCAACTCTCTCTTAGTTCCCTACCCCTCATGGAGCTTGGACCCTTTTTTATTCTCAAGCTAGATCCAGCTGATTCCCAGCACCTGCCTGCTGGGCTTCCCTCCAGAACTGGGCCAGACCACCCTGTTACACCCGCCAATCCTGCCAGAATTCTCAGCTGACCTCATCCAGTTTGCTGGTCCATTGTTCCATTCTAGTAGCATAAAGGGGCCAAAACAAAAATGATAACCTGACACAAAATCTTTAGATCCTCCTCGCCAACCTCCTGCTGGAAAAGTAGAGTCCAGCTGTTTGTCCCTACCTAAGATAGAGGTCTGTTTATATCAATTTACATTTTCAAGGCTATCAGAAAGAAAGTTAAGATCCTCCTTTACATTTCTAGTTTCCGCAAATAAAAGCAGCCTATGCTAGGTGCTCAAAGTGGGGCTCAAAGTCTAGCTCTGTATAAATGAGAGGAAAAATCAGAGCCTACATCTTCCTGAAATATATGCAGTGTCTGTGATTACTGGTGGAAATGTGCCAGAACATGCGTCAACCTAATTTTGGAAGCAAAGTATCCAACTGGATGGCATATTGCTATGGGTTTTTTTTCCCCTTCCCTGTGATTCTATGCAAATCTTGTAGTTTTTTCCATCTCAGAGTTATCTGCAGTCATCAGAAACACTGACTTCTGTATATTTAGCTTTCATATGAACTTGACAAGAGCCAACACTTTTGATCGATGCAAATAATGCTGATGGAGAAATTGACAAGATTTACAGACTACAGCAGTCTGTGCCCCCCGCCCCGCCTGTCTCTTCCACCATGCCACAGTAGACAGTCCCCAAGCAATTATTTTCCATTTCCTTCACTGTTTGTCATTAAACCTAATTAGCCACAGGAAAGAAAGAAATTCAGGCAATATTTAATATCTTCAGTTTTCATAACAACTTGCTGTAGCTCTGTTTCATGCACAAAACCGTGAGTTCAACAGTCAAAAGAAAGGTGAAAGAAAACTAGAAGTCTGTTTAAATAAATCTCTTTAAATCAGAGATAAGGAACAATTTAGAGATAGAGTATTTAAACTGGATTTGATAACTTCTGTGTTAACCTTGTTTTAAATTCATTTAGAAAAGGAAGTTTACCTTCCATTCTGTTCAGCATTCAAAATTTTAAATTTCAGTATGATGAAAATCCACACAACACTGAGACAGTAAAAATTATCAAGCCTTAATATTCTTTTTAACAAATAGCTGGCCATTACTCTTTTAGCATGATGTTTGCTTGCTTTATCAGTTTAAAAACTGTGATGTGTCTCTGGACTATAGAGCTAATACAATTAAATCCTATTAACACATCAGGAATAAAATCCTTTAATAGACATATGAGGCTTTGAGAGGCAGATATTCCGGAGCAGATTTAATATCCTTAAATTAAGCAAGTGTGAATAGGAGAATGAATCTTATTAAAACTTAAATCTGATTAAATTTAAAAATTATTGGTTTCTTAATGTAATAAATTATCCAATACAGGCTAGAACAAATAATATAGCCCGGCTTCATATAACTCCACTCTATAACAAGTGACAAATGAAATTAAGTATGACTGTGGGGCAAAAGGGAAGGTCTTTTTATAAAAGTCATTTTGCATAATGAAACACCTAAATCATTTTAACAAACATTTTGCAGGGAAAACTTGCAAATGACAGTGTTGGAGTGGGAGTCATTATTCCTCTTCAGAAAAGGAATGGGAGATAGTGGTGCTAATGCTGGTTGTTGGTTTTTTTTAAATGCCATTCTGACCAATTTGTTATAAATTCTGAAAAGAAAAGCTGCAGCTTATGTTGGTGGTAGCTTATTCCTTTTCCAGAAGGCTAATGCAAATGTAAACCATCTGCCACACATTCTGCTGATAAAGCTGTAGTTCCAAACAATGGACCAACAGTACTGGAATACTAAAATATAAACTGAACCCTTAAAAAAAAAGTTTGAAAAGGATTTTAACTTCCAGAAAATGTAGATTTTCCACTTTTCTTTCATCCAAAAACAAGTTATATGTAACATATAACAAGTAACATGATTACAGAGATTTAGGAGGAGGCAAGGAATTCTATTTAAATAATCTTATACTAAAGTACAAGTCATTTTAAATCATTAAAATAAACAGAAATACATAACGGCTTACAAACTTAGCTTATTGATTTTGTTAAACGAAAACTGATCTAAATCATTAACACTTAAAGAAAAATGTATGCAGTATTCAATATGTTAATAGTGGATTTTTTAAAGAGGACAGGACAGCTATTCAAAATCCATCAATTTGACTAACAATAGTCTAATGTACTTTTGAGAAAGCAATACTAAAATTCCATAATAGTGGGCCTGATCCAAAACCCATTGACGTAGATTAAAAGATTCCCATTGGCTCCAGTGGGTTTTGAATTAAGCCCCAAGTCTGTTGTCCTATTTTCAAGTGTGCAAGCAGGGGGAGGGTTTAATTCAAAAGCATCTGACAAATCAAACATGCTAAATGTCATCTAACAGATCCTTGAACAAGAAAGACATTTGTATCAAAATAGTTTGCTATGAATGTAGACAAAAAGAGTGGAAGTGAAAAATACTATAGCAATTTCTTCATAACCATATTAAAAATCAACACGACACACTAATTCATTGTCTTAAAAACATGGGGTCTTTTGATATCATGTTGATGGGCACCAGTGTAATAACCTGGAGAGGTAAATAGATTGTACGATGACACCATTCTGGCACTATTTTATTCTTGTAAAATACTCTAATACTAATAAAAAGAACAGAACTTTAGAGACTAACAAATTTACTTGAGCATAAGCTTTCGTGGGCTACAGCCTGCTTCATCGGATGCATGTAGTGGAAAATACAGTAGGAAGATATATATGTATATACACACACAGAGAACATGAAACAATGAGTGTTACCATACACATTATAAGGAGAGTGATCAGTTAAGGTGAGCTATTATCAGCAGGAGAGAAAAAGAACTGTTTGTAGTGGTAATGAAAATGGCCCATTTCCAGCAATTGATAAGGAGATGTAAGGAACTTGGTGGAGGGGGAATAAACATGGGGAAATAGTTTTACTTTGTGTAACGGCCCATCCACTGCCAGTCTTTATTTAAGCCTAATTTGATGGCGTCCAATTTGTAAATTAATTCCAATTCAGCAGTCTCTCGTTGGAGTCTGTTTTTGAAGTTTTTTTGTTGTAATATTGCGACTTTTAGGTCTGTAATCAAGTAGCCAGGGAGATTGCAGTGTTCTCCAACTGGTTTTTGAACATTATAATTCTTGACATCTGATTTCTGTCCATTTATTTTTTTATGTAGAGACTGTACGGTTTGGCCAAAGTACATGGCAGAGGGACATTGCTGGCACATGATGGCATATATCATATTGGTAGATGTGCAGGTGAACAAGCCCCTGATGGTGTGGCTGATGTGATTAAGTCCTATGATGGTATCCCCTGAATAGATATGTGGACAGAGTTGGCAATGGGCTTTGTACTAATGAAACTAAGTTGAGTATAAAACATATTGCATAATAAATACAATTTAACAATATATTTTAAAGTTTTGTCTGTGAAAAGTGATAGTGTCCACCATAGTGTTCAACCTGGATTTAAAATAAAAATGGTCTGAAAGCAGCAGTCAAGAAGCCAGAATGGTTTAGAGCACAACTGGCTACACCAATCCTGAGTTGATTATTCACACACAGGAGGAAAAGAACGGTATTTAATCACAACAATCATATCTGCTCTAAAATTTGGTATCAGTAGCTTAGGAAATATTTTGTAAAAGCTGTTTACATACCTGTCCATTAACACTGATGCCCATTTATCTATTTGAAATTACATTATTCAAAAGGATATGGAAGAACCCATTTTAAAACCTCAGGGATAATTATACAATCTTGCCATGTAATCTCCATATGCACACTAATGATTTGAGTGGATTTCCTATGAAAAAACATAATATTTCAATAAAATGACAAATCTGTTTATTTAATGAAAAACATATGCTATATTAATTTTTGAAGGCTACCATCTCCCACTTAATATAAATTCACTCTGAGGAAATCCACTAGTCTCTGAGTGGAATGTGTATATTTTAGATCTCCAGCTCTTTTTTCCCAGTTCTTTTCCTACTTAATTATTTATTAAATCTGAACAACAAATACATATGTGTTCAACAAAGCACAATAGATTATCCCAGACTAAAGTAAATCTATTTTGCCTGAATTCATCTCTCTTTAAATCTGAAGGAGAAAAAAAAACAGAGATAGTGTTCTGGTTGTTTTTTAGATGGATGACAGATTTTGTTCTAATTAATCTAGAGCACTGTGTATAGAAATGACTGCAAAAGCAAACATGTCTATTAACAAAAAGCAGTGATTACTGCTTGGCATTCAGCCAGTAACTCTACATAAGCAATGAATTGATGCCTGCAACTGTCTCAGTGCCATATGGGTTCTGCTGTAGCAATGAATTGGATCCAACGCAAGGTTAAGATGTGTCAAATTTAACTGGGGTTTAATTGATATTGGTAAAGAGGCTCTAAATAAAGAAACAGTGTGTGTGCTATTAGAAACAGGCTGCATGTCAGCCTGCATCCCCCAGCTTGTTAGCAACAAAACTGCACTAAGATATCCATAGGAGTTTCCAAACTCTACTTCTTTAACTAAAGAGAGAGAGAGAGAGAGAAATGCACAAAACTTCAGGTTAACCAGTTTACCAGCACCTAATTGTTACTGAAGAGATACTAATCATGTGTACATTACGACAATCATAATTTGTTTTTGACATACTATAAAATCTCTTTTTACAGTGAAGGCAGTCATTTTGCCAAACTAAAAATTCATGTTAATGCTTCTATCCTTGCACGCAAAAAAGCTGCTTTAAGAGAATGGCATGTTTGCCGGGTTCAGCACGGAAGAGCCAGGAACTGGCAAAGTTGTGTATAAGCAATACAATGCATTAGTTAATTACAGGATGACTTACTTTTCTCAAATAGTAGTAACAGAATATGATACAACCTTTACACAAGCTTGGAGTTTTTTATTCTTATTTTACTCCCACTCCTTTCTTTGTCCCAATAGATCTTGTATACAAAGAGCTGCATTTTTTTATCTTTATGCTCGAAATTGCTCAATGGTACCAGACTGGTGTCCAGCAGTATGAAAACCCAAGAGCTACAGAGATGGCTGTTGTGGTCCCCTTGCTCTTGGGCTACGCTGGGGGCCAAACAGCAGGTCATCTAAATCTGGTCTATTGAGTATAATACAGTCACAACTGAAAAAGAGCATCCTGCATGTATCCTACAGCAATCTTAAAATGAGTTTAAGCCCACTTTATCCTTCCCGAGGCCAAAATCCTGACCCCACTGAAGTCAATAGCAAAACTCCATTGATTTCATTGGAGCCAGAATTGTGGCTCAGACTTGTGCATGGGCCCAGCACTTTATCACTTTCCAGCATGCAGGTGGGCCAATGGCTTCTCCTGGATACAGTCATACATACTCTCAGAGCCCTGATAAGTATGTAAATATAAGCAAAGGTCAAGCAGATCTGATAACATTTTATAAATATTCAAGATGCACAAATGTTTGAACCTTCCCAGTTCGAAATATCTCATTTTTATCTGAAAAGTTTTTCTGTAACTCCAAAATGGAAATCTGGCTACAAAGCTCACTAATTATCTGGGGAAAGGGGAACATATGAATGCCCTAAACTTCCACAGAAAATCATACAAACTTCTAGAAAGCTTTTAGCTGTTGGTAAAATGCCCCCTCTCACATCCACTTCAGACTGTGCTTCAGTAATCTGTCTGAAACTGCAGTAATTTCCACTAAAATCTCTTGGCAGTTTCAGATCTGGGCTAGTAAATGTGCAGCTGTCTTGAACAACAAATAGTAATATTTATATAATGCTTTCCCTCTTCCTGATCACTGGTGAGGGTAACAGATACAGAGCAGTTAAGATGACTTGTCCAAGGAATGTAAAGGACTTCCAGTTCAGTGCCCAACCACTGGACCACCTTGCTGCCCTCAAGTTCCCTAATGAAGAGCATATCTGAATGAGAACAAAACATGCCCCATCTTGTAAATTACTCAGTGCCTTCAAAACTCAAAGCCAATGGGAGTTAAGGGTGTTCGGCACTTCCCCAAGTCATTCATATTTTACAGGATCAGGCCCTACAAGGCTATATTCCATCAAGATATTGCACTTTATAAATAGTGAATTTCAAAAACATTAGAAGTAGGATCAAATTAAATACTCAAATTTTGAGTGGTTAGCTAAATGTAAGAGATAGGGATTATTATTAACATTAATAAACAATATTTTAAGATTATCTGAACTTCTTTGAATCTCACAAAAGGGTTCACTTTCAGTTTAGGATGAAAATATCGATCAATTCTTATTTTATCCAAACCATTTCACTCAACCCTGTTTATGGTAACAACAAAACACAGAGATTTTCAAAAATGACAAGTGATTTTGGGTGTCTGACTGCAGACACCTTAAAGGGGATTTTTTCCAGAGTGTAGCTGTTGAGCCATTTCTGAATATTCATCCCCTTTTAAGGTGTCTCAAGTTGGGCACCCAAAAAGGACACCCAGAATCACTAGCCACTCTGATCTTTAATTAGATTAATTACTTAAATGAAATTTCCATAAATGTTGTGAAACTGACATATAAAAGCATGAGACAATTTTTTTAAGACTGGATAAATTTCTCAAACCAAGACTGCAGGAAGCTACTGTATAATCTTTAGGAAGTATTCTTCTAGCAATGTATACACACACAACTAAAACAAAATGCACCTATCTGTGGCTTGGTTTGAATTAACAATCTACTCTACATCTGAGCAGTCCATGGCTAAAGTGGAAGGTTACATGCTGGTCTCAAATACATATAATTAGAAAGATGAAATATCAAGTGAAGGAGACTGATGCTTATTAATCAAGGCTTTTTGTTAAACTACCTCAGCACTGTGCTCTTATTAGGTATCTCCCTTATTCAAGTGGCAGGAACACTATGTAATTTTAATTCTTTCGGTAATTTCTATCCTTTTGCCTCCCAAATCAGTACACTGAACATTAGTGTTTACAACCTACAATTCGGTTTTGCATTCCTACCTCAAGCTATATCAACCAATTTTTCTAAAATAACCATTTACTCTTTTCCCCATCATCTATGCCTTTCTTTCTTCCATTATTCCTCAGCTACTCTGCCAACTTTTTATAATAATGTCTTATTTGTGCAACTTACTTTTTTTTTTTTTACTTCTCTCATCTTTTTGATGGAATATTGGTACATTTTGCCAGAAGTAAAAATGTTTTTAAGTAAATTGTAACAATTTCTGTTTCCCTGCTCTGCTTAGAGGGTTCTAATCCATTAGGTAGGTTGTTTGTTTGTTTTTGGCACTGTTTTTAAACCTGTAGGGAATAATGATTATGTAGAACAGAGCTGTTACTGAGATGTAACATGTTAAGCAGAAGAACTATTTACACTTAAGAGACAGGGTACCATTATTTATACTTTAGAAGGCCTCTTAGGTTGGAAACAGAAGAAAAATGACTTATCTATATGGTCAATTCTTGATATTTGTCAGAAAGCTGTAATGGAGTTGTGGTTCTAAAATTCTCTATATGCAGGAACTTCAATCAATACATTTCTTCAAATAAATCTGTACCAAGGAAAAAACTTCTGCATTGCTTATTAACTTTCAGTAGTATTATGTGCTATAAATTTTTAACCAAAATGTGCAACCCAATCTTACATAGCCTATAACATAAACAATGAAAAAATTATTTACTACTGTACTTTTAATGCCTCACTGAATAGCTCACCTGGAACTATGAGCTAGATTTTCTTACTCTGTCCTTTGAAAGGATGTATGTGTCTGAGAGACAAGATTGCCATGTTACTGCCAATTCTCTAATACATAGTCTTGTACACTGGAAATCAGTTTGGAACACTGCACTCACATCTCCTGTAACTTTTTACAGCCTTTAAATTGCAAGTCTTCTGACTACATTTCTTCAAACAATATTGCCATCTGACTGATATCAATCAAACAGTCCTGCCCTTTGATGTCAGGACTCACAGAGTCATCCCACTTGACTGAATTCTGATTACCTCTGTATTCAGGAAAATAAATGTGAAATTTATTTTTACTTTTTAGATCACAGCCATGAGCTGTGAATATTTAATAAAAGCAATTCTGGCTTCTCATTTGGAAAGAATAATGCCAAAAATATTACCCTTGGGCATATCTGCCTCCAGAGAAGCTTCTTCCTTTGTGTACACTATTTAATTACTCTTTGTGAGGCTAGACAAGTTTCTAGTAGAGTTTAACCTCTATTTCAGTTTGATTTGCTATAGGCCAAACTGGTTCACAAATCTCCCACATGCTCCTAGTACTACAGAGGAGGAGCTGTACTCAGTAAAGATTCCCTGTGCTATTTTCTACTATGCTGTGATAGCTGATGGAATCTGCCCTATCTTTTTTTCTTTTAATTGAGTGTTTGTTGAAGCATGACTCAAAGATAGGAGCCCTGGCTCAGAAATAAAAATTGGAGCTCAAATTCCCCGTTGCTTAATTCAGACAAGGAAGAATCCTATTGGTCTTGCAGGGTCTGGGGAGCAATGCACAAAAGTTCCACCCTGAGGCATTAGAAATGCTGCTCAAGGTGAGTGCTGCAGCCACCTAGACAACATGGAGGTGGAAGAGGGCAAGAAGCGGGCAGAGACATGTCAGGAGGCATTCGCCCACAAAACTGTGTTGAAAATTAGACTCATAATGGGGAATTCTCTGATCCTTTGGAGAAACCAACTTTTGAAAAAATTTTCCTGCATTTCCCTCTGTCCCTTTGTGTCTCATCTCTCCATTTTTGCCTCTTCTCTGTTTTCACACATATACCCCATTCCCAACAAATATAAAATAAACAGACTTACATTTATAGTGCAAACAACTCCTGGATCTTACCACTGTGTTACTTTTTGTCCTGCTCCAGTGTTGCCAGTTCTGCTGCTCCTTTGCCCCCAAAACCCGTCTGTGTCTCTTCAACTGGACTCCACTTCCACAGGAATCTACTACTTAAAAAGCAATATGTCTTTTCCTGTGTGGCTTATACATACTCTACAAGAAATACACACACACACACACCCCTCCTCCTCTACATGGCATTGGGCCAGAACTGCCCCTCCACATTAGCTGAGGATCCATGAGCCCTCAAACCAGTTGCCTTGCAAGGAACTATATGGATCCCCTACTCATACACGTCACACATAAAGCTTCCATAATCCTAGCTGCAAGAGCTGCTCCCATTAGGCCACTTTATTTAAAGAGCCCCCTCTTTACCCAATCAGAGATAATTGCTTAGGTAGAAGTAGTGACTAGTAATGATGGCAGTGCCATGAGTAACTGGTGGATACATATGAAGGACCACACCCACCACAAAGTTGGGGTTGAGAATAAATTTCTTGGAAAGTAAAAATTGCCTGCAGTTGAAATGTTCTGGTGTTTAATTACACAGTGCTGTAAACAGCAAATTGCCATTTTGGTTATTCTCACCTTCCTCTGTTCTTCATCTTGGACAGGCTACTTGTTGTCCCTTAGTTCCAATTTGGCACTCTTTTTCCAAGTACTTGATTGGACAGTCATAGCTTTGTTGGTGTTTGAAATTCTTTGGGCCGTTGTGTAAATAACGGATATTGTAATCTGACTGGATATTGCTGACAAGTCTGCCCAGTAACCAGAAAGAGTGGGAAAGGACAAGTAATCAGTGTGAAAACCTATATCCTAGTGGCAGTCTGTGTCCACATCTCACCCAGGGTTGCCAACCCTCCAGGATTGGCCTGGAGTCTCCTGGTATTAAAGATTAATCTTTAATTAAAGATTATGTCATGTGATTAAATATGTCCAACCAAAATTGGCAACCCTAGTCTCATCAGAGAAAAGCAAGGCTAGCTGGTTAGTACTACAGGACTTGGGGAAAGCAGGGGTAGCTCTGTTAGTACTGAAGGAGGTCAGAGAAGGAGAAGACCCATGTGACTTACCATCATTCCTGATCCTGTCCTTGGCAGAGCTGTTCCTGACTGCAAGTTCCTGAGCAGTGGCTCTAGGTTCCTGTCGATGGTTCCTGGTCGGAGAGTTCAGGGTTCTTGGTCAGTCTGGTGTGTTCACCTTGGTTCCTGCATGGATACAGTATTGTGTTTATGGTCTTTATATACTCGTTGCCCATTCTTGTTTTGAGCTTTGGGTTCAGGCTTCATGCCTTTGTTGTGTTAAACCTATTGAGTGGTTTGTTAATAAAATCCCTTTTGTTTAAGTATATCATTGTGATACTTTTCACTGTAGGGGAAGGTTAATGGAGGTGGGAGGCTGACAGTTGATAGATGCTCTTGGGGCAAACCTAAGCTGGGAGGGGTCCTATTAATTTGGATTCCCAACTACCCAAGCAGTTCAGGAGAAGTAAATGGTGTAACTCTGAGTGAATTGTGTAACAGCACAACCAGTCTGAACTTTGAAGTGGCTAGATTAGTCAGAAAAGCCCTAAGTGTTATAAAACCTGCATCAAAGCAAGAAGCCTACACACCACCAGCAAAAGTATTGTAACCCATATTGCCACACCCTTTTCCTCCAAAGGAAATGGTACTCTCCTATTTCCAGAGATCCTATTGTTTTGCAATAGCTCTTTTTCACTTAATATTTTACTTTAGTAACTGCTCTGAAGTCACTTAGGATGGGATTCTCAAAACACTCAACACTGACCTAACACTACATCATTGAAATCAATGGAAGTTTTACCATTATTTCAGTGGACACAGAGTTAAACCAACACTAAATGCTTTTGAAAATTGCACTGTTACAATACAGTCCAGAACATTATTTGATAGCAAACCATCAGCGAAGAAAAGCAAAACCAAACCCACTTTGTGTGTACTGCCAGCTCGTACAAAGTTTTTTAAATGAGCAGCTTGTTTAACTGTTCATCATAACTTGGTCATTTATCTAATAATATGAAGATTCTTCACTCTTCATATTATTAGGATCTCTCTAAACTGGTCCATTTCTCATAATCTATGTTTCTCCTTAAACTGTGGACACCTTCTGCTTGTGTCTCTTATTAAAACTCAAGTTTTTTGCCAGTACTTAGCTTGTGTACCAGTGGCACACTCACTCAGTCACTGCTGCTAATCTGTAAAGTTCCTTGGCAGATGAACCGTTTCTTTGGATGGGTCATTTGTCCAAGAATGGCATATGTCACAAGACAGCTCAAATTCCCTAAATGCTGCATTCATTCCCAGCTAGTAAATAACGTCTGTGCCCTTGTAGACAACCTTCAATCCCTGAGGGGAAGAAGAATAATTTTTTATCAAATCCATCTTTAACATTCGTGGCATAACTACTCCCACTCGCTTATAGGTTGTACCTCTTCAAACTATCTGTTCATTCCTGATGTGGAAAAACAGGATGACTTTAAAAAAATGACTTGTTTTAATTCTCGCCATCCAAAATTTTCACAGGGAATAGTTAAGGGATCCAGTCAGTTTCTTATCTAACTGAACTTCTCTCAGTCTTTCACCAGAAACAGACATCTATGAACAGTCACAGCATCAGCTCCTATCTTTGTGTCAATGAAACATTCCCTGCCCTGATTCTCAACCAGCAATTTGTCCTCACCTGAGCAGTACATGTTTCTTAAAATCATACTTTGCGAATCACTTCAGAGCATTCTAAGGGAGTTTTATTTCCCTATAGACACAACATACTTCTATTTTTAAGCTATCTAAAGATAGGATAATATGAAACCTAGCTAAGCCACTACCATTGTCAGATGTTACACTGCATGGCCATGCTTCAGATCATAGAATATTAAATGTGTAGAACTGAAAGGGACCTCAACAGATCATTTAGTCCAGTCCTCTGCACTCAAGGCAGGACTACGTAATAACTAGCCCATTGATTACAGGTGTTTGTGTAACCTGTTCTTAAACAGCTGCAATGACAGGGATTCCACAACCTCCCTAGGCAACTTGTGCTCATCTAACCTGACAGGAAGTTTTTCCTAATGTCCAACCTAAACCTCCCTTTGCTGCAATTTAAGCCCATTGCTTCTTGTCCTATCCTTGGAGGTTAAGGAGAACAATTTTTTACCCTTCTCCTTCTAACAACATTTTATGTACTTGAAAACTATTATCATGTCCTCCTTCAGTCTTCTGTTCTCCAGACTAAACAAACCCAATTTTTTCAATCTTTCCTCATAGGTCATGTTTTCTAGACCTTTAATCATTTTTGTTGCTCTTCTCTGGACTTTCTCCAATTTGTCCACATCTTTCCTAAAATGTGGCACCCAGAACTGGACACAATACTCCAACTGAGGCCTTATCAGCACGGAGTAGAGTGGAAGAATTACTTCTTGTGTCTTGGTCATAACACTCCTACTGATACATCCCAGAATGATGTTTAGTTGTTTCGCAACAGTGTTCTACTGTTGACTCATGTTTCGCTTGTGATCCACTATAACCCCCAGATCCCTTTCTGCAGTACTCCTTCCTAGGCAGTCATTTCCCATTTTTTGTATATGTGAAATTATTTTTCCTTCCTAAGTGGAGTACTTTGCATTTGTCCTTATTGAATTTCATCCTATTTACTTCTCCAGTTTGTCTAGATCATTTTGAGTTTTAGTCCTATACTCCAAAGCACTTACAACACCTCCCAGCTTGGTATTGTCCACAAACCTTATACATGTACTCTCTATACTATTATTTGAGTCATTGATGAAGACATTGAACAGAACCAGAATCAAGACCAGTCCTGTGGGACCCCACTCGATATGCTCCTCCAGCTTGACTGTGAACCACTGATAACTATTCTCTGGGAACTATTTTTCAACCAGTTATGACCCACCTTATAGTAGCTCCGTCTAGGCTGCATTTCCCATTTGTTTATGAGACGGTCATGCAAGATGGAATCACAAGCTTACTAAAGTCAAGATATACCATGTCTACTGCTTCCTCCCATCCCTTTGTTACCCTGTCAAGGAAAGCTATTAGACTGATTTGAATTGATTTGTTCTTGACAAATCCATGTTGACTATAACTTATCACTAAGGCTAAGATTTAGTCATGGGTATTTTTAGTAAAAGTCACGGACAGGTCACGGGCAATAAACAAAAAAACGTGGCCCGTGACCTATCCATGGCCTGTACTATATACCCCGACTAAATCTTGGGTGTTCTGGAGGGCTCCAGGGGCACAGCTGCTGCTCTGGTTGAGGGGCTTTGAGGGCCCAATAGTGCTGGGGGTTCCGTGGCACCTGGTGCTGGGGGGAGGCCTCTGGGGCACCCACTGGTGCTTGGGAGCTCTGGGGCACCCGCTGGTGCTGGGGTTGGGAGGGCAGCCCCGGACCGCTGCTGCCACTGCTGGCAAGAGGCAGCCTGGGACCGCCAGTGCTGCTGATGGTGAGGAGGGTGTCCAGGAACCGCCACCACTGCTGGGTGCGGGTGGTGCAGCTGGCCCCAGGGCCAAGCTGCTCAGGCAGTCCTGGGTTCAGTCGCACCTGCCAGCTGCAGAAGTCACAGAGGTCCCCGAAAGTCACGGAATCCGTGACTTCCGTGACCTCTGTGAGAGACACTCAGCCTTACTTATAACCTTATTATCTACTAGATGTTTGGAAATTGATTTCTTGATTATTTGCTCCATTATCTTTCTGGGTACAAAAGTTAAGCTGATTGGCCTGTAAGTCCCTGGGTTGCCTTATTCCCTTTTTTATAGATGGGCACTTTAATTGCTCTCTTCCAGGCCTCTGGAATCTTTTCCATCTTCCATGAGTTTTTGAAGATAATCACTAATGGCTCAGAGATCTGCCCAGTCAGCTCCTTGAGTATTCTAGGATGCATTTCATGAGGCCCTTTTGACTTGCAGACGTCTAACTTGTCCTTTCCTTATTTTAGGCTCAGATTCTACCTCATTTTCGCTGTGCTCACTATGCAAGACATCCAATTGCTAGTAACCTTTTGGGTGAAAACTGAAACAAAAAAGTCATATAGCATTTCTGCCATTTCTACATTTTCTGTTATTGTCTTTGCCCCCTCATTGAGTAATGGGCCTACCCTGTACCTGGTTATCCTCTTGTTTCTAATGTACCAGTAACACGTGACATAGCCACACTGTTTGTGTCTTCACACTTGTATCAGCTTTACTCCCAGGCTTCCTTTTACAAACCACATTGAAAGCAAACCTGTCCTTTGAGTTACATACTACATTACGAGAGAAGTGTCAGTGTTAGCTCTCTCTACTTCTGCAGAAGCTCATTCCTATGCCTACGTGGAGTCCCACCCCACACAGAAACTTTGCATGCTTTTAAAATACATCATGAATGTCATATCTGTATCCTTTACTCCATCTACCAGCCCACTTCTATTCTCTGATTAAGCAAATTTAAGCAGAGATACCAAAGGAAATTTTTCAAGGATTGAGATAAAAATCAAGGGATAAGTGCAGAACTGGGGCTTGGTCAAGGTGTTATATCATGTAAGGCCAGCTGTGCCGGAGCAGCCCATCCATCTGTCACTGATCAAAATCCTGCACTACTATTTAATTCTGGTACACAAGTCATGTGTGTGTTTTCTAAAACCAGTGAAAAATCTTGTGCTTATTGTATTAGGAAATGATATACTATTTTCCATTTGAAAACACGAAAAGGTTTTAGTTCTAGGAAATCATTATACTTTGCACTTTCCCAGGCGCTCAGCCTGTCTGCCTTTTTTTATCTAGGGCTACATTTCCTCTTTATCATAAACAAAGAGAAATAGATGGAGCTCAAGCCTCTAAATCCTCAGAATAGTAAACACATACATGGAGTGCTTAACAACTGGCAGAGCACAGCTGCTGAACGGAGATGGAAAAGCAACAAGAGTGGTTGAGAAAACCCTGTAAGGTTAATTATCAAATCTTATGTGCACCCTAAAAATTGCATTGCAAAGAAATGATATTGGCGATGCATTACTGTAGTAGACATTCCTCTCTCAAAGGATATGTCTACACTACAGCGGCTACAGTGACACTGTAGCACCATAATGTACCCTGATGGAAGGGGTTTTTCTGTCAATGTAGTTAATTCATCTCTCCAAGAGGCAGTAGCCAGAAGAATTCTTCCATGGCCCTAGCTGTATCTACTGGGGGTGGGGGGTTAGGTCAATCTAACTACATCACACAGGGCACCAAAAAAACCCAAATGTTTCACAGGTCAATCTAATGTTTAGGTGTAGACCTCTCATCACTACTGAAACAATAGTCCAGGCAGGTCTCACTCTGCACTAGACCTGGTATCTTTCGGAAGAACAACAATATCTGAGTCCTGAACATTTGTGTCTATTAAAGATCTTGTTTGAAATTTTTTATTTTTTATTTTTGCAAGAATAGGAATATTACACTTCAGTATCCTGACCACCAATCTGGGCATTTATATCCTGACTTTCTTACTTCCTCTTGTGGTTTCAGTTGGATATGGTATTTTTCTTTACTTCCCACCTGAACTCTTGTGTAGTTTTTCTATAAAGCTAAACTGCAACACCTCCAGAAGTGACTGCATTTCATGGATGCTGTTGGTGAAATAATTCCTATATATATAGGCCAGGATCTTGCAAAATGTAATGCAGAAGAAGACATTTGCACCTGCACTGAAATCAATGGGACTCCACATGGGCACAAGGGTCTGTCGAAGCAGAGCCCTGGCAGGATCAAAACTATGGTTTGTAAAATGATAAAGATTCCTTTGGGATGGGAGGTGTGATACAAATGTAAAAATGAAAGATACCACAACAGATAGGAATCTATTTTCCAAATGTAAGAACTTCCATACTACATGGCCCAGCCTATATTAGGTATATTTTTTCAAAAATTGACCACAGGTGTTAACACTGGGCCTCTAGCTGCCAGTGCGGGGTAAGATGACATGGTGTTTAAAATTGTGATAGCTAGGGCTCCCTGTGTGTGATGGGCTCTCTGTGTTATTAACACTGTTGGAATTGAACCACTGTTAGAAATCGTGGGAAATTTGTTTAACATTTTCCTAGTGTAGAAAGCACCTATGTTTTCAGCAGCAAAGCCTGCCTGTATGTGAGCCAAACTCTCCTAAGAGTTAGTGATTAACTTTTTAGGGCAAGCTCAGTCAGTGTTTTCTGGATTTATATTTCTTCTTTACCCATATGACCATACATTTTAAAGGTATTATTACTTCTACTGTGTGAGCAATGATGATGCACCAATGTTGTTGGAGGGTGTACAACACTCAAATCCTCTGTGGAATAAACACAGAGGGGGACATATACACACTGACCAGAGGGTTACACTTCGATAACCAATAAAACTTTTCTTACACTTCAAACATGTCATGGACTTCAGTCCTCCCTTAAGAGTGATGCTTGGAGATTTTAAAATAAATATTGATTAAAAATAAAGTTATGCACATCTGAAGATGGTGTATGCTCTACTCCAGGGGTAGGCAACCTATGGCACGGGTGCCAAAGGCGGTACACAAGCTGATTTTCAGTGGTGCACTCACTACGTGGGTCCTGGTCACCAGTCCAGGGGGCTCTGCATTTTAATTTAATTTTAAATGAAGCTTCTTAAATTTTTTAGTAACCTTATTTACTTTACATACAACAATAGTTTAGTTATATATTATAGACTTATAGAAAGAGACCTTCTAAAAAGGTTAAAATGTATTATTGGCACACAAAACCTTAAATTAGAATGAATAAATGAAGACTCGGCACACCACATCTGAAAGATTGCCAACCCCTGCTCTACTCTATTAACTTTTTAACAATGCACTGAGAAGCAATGCTTGGATGTAGATGTACACAAGCAATGCTCAGATATAGGCATACACAAGAAAAGCTATATCTGGAGCATCACACATTTGAAATAAACACAGCTGCACTTAATTTCAAGGATTATACATTCAAATAAATGCATAAACACTCCTATATTAGTGAGAGAACATTCAAATAAAAAGCACACTCAGAGCATTTGTTTGAATGTGCAACTGTTTGATAATTCCAACAAATGTACTCAATGGGCCATATTTTGTACTCAGAGACATGTCAGTTCATCTCCCACTGAAGCCTGTGGTGCTAATCTGTTTCTTTTAGAGACAGTCTCAAGTCAGAACATAGAATCATTGAATCATAGGATTGGAAGAGACCTCAAGAGGTCATCTAGTTCCCTGCACTCATGGCAGGACTAAGTATTATCTAGACCAGGGATCGGCAACCTTTGGCACACGGCCCGCCAGGGTAAGCACCCTGGTGGACCGGGCTGATTTGTTTACCTGCAGCGTCCACAGTTTTGGCTGATCACGGCTCCCACTGGCTGCGGTTCACTGCTCTAGGCCAATGGGGGCTGTGGGAAGCGGCAGCCAGCACATCCCCTCAGCCCACCCCGCTTCCCGCAGCCCCCATTGGCGTGGGATGGCGAACCGCAGCCAGTGGGAGCCATGATCGGCCGAACCTGCCAACGTGGCAGGTAAACAAACTGGCCCGGCCCGCCAGGGAGCTTACCTGGGGGGCCATGTGCCAAAGGCTGACGATCCCTGATCTAGACCATTCCTGACAGGTGTTTTTCTAACCTGCTCTTAAAAATCTCTAATGATGGAGATTCCACAACCTCCCTAGGCAATTTATTCCATTGCTTAACCACCCTGACAGTTACAAAGTTTTTCCTAATGTCCAACCTAAACATTCCTTGCTGCAATTTAAGCACATTGCTTTTTGTCCTATCCTGAGAGGTTAAGAAGAACAATTTTTCTCCCTCGTCCTTGTAACAACCTTTTACGTACTTGAAAATTGCTATCATGTACCCTCTCAGTCTTCTCTTCTCCAGACTAACCAAATGCAATTTTTTCAATCTTCTCTCATAGATCATATGTTCTAGACCTTTCATCATTTTTGTTTCTCTTCTCTGGACTTTTTCCAATTTATTCACATATTTCCTGAAATGTAGCACGCAGAATTGGACACAATATTCCAGTTGAGGCCTAATCAGCATAGAGTAGAGAATAAGAATTACTTCTCGTGTCTTACTTACATCATTCCTACTGCTACATCACAGAATGATGTTTGCTTTTTTTGAAACAGTATTACACGGTTGACTCATATTTACTCATGGTCCACTATGATCCCCAGATCCCTTCCACAGTATTCCTTCCTAGGCAGTCATTTCCCATTTTGTATGTGTACAACTGATTGTTCCTTCCTACATGGAGTACTTTGCATTTCTCCTTATTGAATTTCATCCTATTTATTTTAGACCATTTCTCCAGCTTGTCCAGATCATTTTGAATTTTAATCCTATCCTCAAAAGCTCTTGCAACCCCTCCCAGCTTGGTATCATCCACAAACTTTATAAGAATACTCTATAGCACTATCTCATAAACTCATAGACTTTAAGGTCAGAAGGGACTGTTATGATCATCTAGTCTGACCTCCTGCACAACACAGTCCACAGAATCTCAC
>NC_133775.1:36382501-36389697 GCF_003597395.2 Chelonoidis abingdonii | reverse complement strand
AGCACCCTCTAATGGACATAAACATGTCTTTAAATATTTTCTTGAATTAGGACCCAGGTGAAGGCCGTGCTGTAGGTCTGGGTGGCCTACCTTGTGGTTATCCCTTTTTTCTGAATGCAGGATACCAAAGTAGTCATTACAACATATTTTAAGAGTGCCATGGGTGAAGGGACTTCCTAAACCTGCAAAAACTGTGTATTCCATAGACCTAAAACCTTTTCCAGATTTAATTCCTTCTGCAATTTCTACACCAGGAAGATAACATTTTGGAGGAAGCCATTTTTACGACATACCATTAATAAAATATGGTGCCTACCAGTGGGGTCATGGCCCATTTTATTACTTATTATTTGTATTTGCTACAAAAATACAAATAATAAGTAATAAAAATAAGTCGATGACGACCTTGCACATTCACTCATGCAAGGATTCCCATTGATTTAAGTAGCCTGCTCATGTGAGTAACAGTTTGCAGGATCAGGTTATATATTTAATACAAAATACTGTCTTCCTTCTAACAGTATTCAAATTTGTGCATACACTACTGTGCTGCAAAGGAATAATAATGTGCTCTCTCTCTCTTTGTTCCCCCCGCAACCCTAATGTGCTGCAGAATAAAGACAGTACCTGCTAAGTAGGGCAGGATGTCTGAATAGTTTCTTCCTACAGTATTTCACTACCATTCCATTCCATCCCATCCCATCCCTATGACTAGTTGCTTCCTTCAGCGCTACCATGTTATTTCCATTATGACATAAACTGATGAGGAAAATGGAAAAGACCTATAATCATAGAGCAGCCCAGTGATAGCCCAGCTAATAACATGAAATAAAAAGTCCTGTATTTCCTTGCTCTTGTAGGAGAAAATGATTAAGCACAAGCCCAGAACCTGTCATTCAACACTCCATCTTTTTTTAAAAATAAGGTACCACATGATGACTGAAGAAAAACAATTTTGACTCAGCGAAAGCAATTGTTCCATTTTCTGTATTACACAACCTGTAATTTTTAAGCCTGACTTTGTGCACATACTTGTAAAGTAGTCAGATCAGACAAAAGCAGAGGAACACGAAGGTATCTGAAAATAAATCAACTTCTCAGCAAGCAATAACAGCCATCATGTTACAAACAGCATGTATTGTTTAAGTTTTGCATATGGTCTATCCCCAGCAGGATCAAACTTCAACCCATTATGTTTTCTATTCACCAAGAAGTCCACTTGTGATGGCAACGAGGAGAGAGCATTATTTTCTGTTGTTTATTTGCCATAAAATTCTACCAAAAAACATTTATTTCCTTGGCAGTTACTCTTATTTTCCCACAAAAAAAATGATAGAAAAATATTGCAGTAAAGTAAAAGAAAGTCTTCCGTACCAATTTCTTCCTCTTCCAAGACAAATAATAAGTAATAATTCATTTACTTTTGCTCAGCCAGCACTACTATTTTTGCTATAAGTGAAAAGAAGCATTTACCAGTGAAATTGCTTTCTACTTAATGAAAAGAAAGATCTAAAACTGGCTGCCTCTTGAAATAAAAAACACACTGAAAAATGACAAAGAAATAAAATCTTTTACTCTCCTAATTAACTGTTATTTCTATAAAGAGAAACATTTACCATTTGTTAATATGTTTTTGTCTGTTCAGTCTTGGGTACGAGAAAAGTCCTTGTAGGAATAAGGGAAAGTTTAAACATCTAAACAAACAGAAAAATGATTATGGCAGCCATGGCACTGTAGGTAGTTCAAGTACAATTCTGCTCTTTTAGTCTCTCTGATCATACAACTAGAAAAATTCTCTGTTATCCTTTATTAAAACCTATAAATGGCCAATGAAAACAAGAGTCTAGCTAAATCTGAAGAATGCAACACTAGCAGTTATTAATATCCTTTTCAGTGGGAAGAACCCATTTTGAAAAGGAACATCAGTGTCTATGGAAGCTGAAGGCACTCAGCACCTACAGGACTACATCCTGAAAAAGTATTTTATGTGGGGATCTGTAGCATCAATGGTAATAGTGAAAACATGTGCTAGAGTGTTTTACCCCTTAATTGTGTGTTGATAATGTTTTTAAATTTTTAATTGCCATATTACAAACAATGGGTAACTCACTTCACTTACAATTCATGTCAAAAGATTTTTCTAAGCTTTTAAAGTGCTGGAGAAGTTTTCATTCTGTGGTGGAATATCTTAAAGAGCCACATCCTAAGAAAAACTGAGCACCCTCCCAGTAACTATCAGTGTATCAGAGACCTAACAAGTCTTTCCTGTTTCTTATGTCTATGATTTTAAAAGTAAGGCGGAATTTGTGGGGGGTTTTTTTGGTTGTTTTTTTTTTTTAACAAGGAGCATTGTCGAGCACAGTGGACAACCTTAGTATGTATAATATGAAATAGGACTTTTCTTTGAATTATTTCCCTAAATCTTAAATATCTAATATTCCATCCCAGTTACATAAAGTTTTACCTTTTGGCAGTCTCTGCAATGCACTGTATGTACACAAATTTTATGTTCTTTGTTGATGTTTTACAGAGAATCTCTTTTTTTAAAAAAGGAAAAGAAGAAGTCAATTTATTAGATAAAAAAGTATATTAGACTCTGAAATGCTGCTTTCCACTATCCTGGGGGCCCACATTTCTTAGCAGTATTATCATTTTTATGAGTGTTTCATCAGAGTGTAGCCCTGCACAAATGAATGGATATTGCATATCCTGAGGCTCACAAGCAGTTGAGAAAAAGATCTACCATTATAGAAATATAAAATGATAGATTTTAATAAAAACTCTATATCATATGTCTGTAGACTTTATGTATACACTCGCATTACATACTGGTGTTATAGATGCATATATATTATACAGCTCAAATCTGATAAAGAATTCATGTACTGATTTATCCAGATCCTATGTGACCAGCTCAGGAGTGAGAATCGCTCAGGCATATACACACACAAAAATAATGTGTGTGCAGTAACAGACCACATTTATACATAAAGTGAAATTCACCCCTGGACACAAAGCTAGCAGAAAGCCTATGCAACGCCCGTTTTGATGGCTTTCTGCACAGAGGAGAATTTCTTTCTTAAAATGCATTGCACATCAATTTGGAGGTAAATGTCCTTTCTTATTATCTTTTCACCTATTCAATTAAAGTAAGGGGGAGAAGGCAACTAATGTTAAATGCTTTTATAATGCTTTCCACACAGAATGCAATACTCCACCAGAACTCATAGAATTGTAGGGTTTAAGGCCAGAAGGGAGCACCAGATCATCTAGACTGATCTCTATATATCACAGGCTACCAACACCGCCCAGCACCTACACACCAAAACCAACAACTGAAAATAGACCAAAGTATTACAGCCCACAGGAAACTAGACTACCATGTGTCCAAGATAGAAAATAGAAAGGACCAAGGTGCGCCAGTGCACTAGGAATGGGAGAAACTCTGCATCATATTTTGGCTAAGGACATTGTACTTGACCCTTAGACAGCCTTTTGGTGCTTAGTATTTCTTAATATATCAGCTGGAGTGTTGATAAATTTTCATACCTGGAAGTCTGGCTGCAAGAAGCCTGAACATTTTCCTTTATTGGAAGATATATACTCAAGGCAACAAGACAGCAGAACTCATCTTGCAATGTGATATTCATTTTATAACTTGATGATGGTGGCTTTACTCACTACACTGGTCTCGGATACAGAATCATGTTTTGCTTGTTTCAATGAAAAACTATTTTTGGTCTCCTAAGACTCCCCCTCACTGTCTTTGCTCTCACCATCTCTCTGATCTTGACAAAAGATGTAGCTTTTTATGACTTGTGTTTCGCAGCAAAAATCCCCTATAAAACTCTCATGCCCTCTATTGGTTCCAAAAATAATTTTATATTTGGGAAACTATTCATGGATCATGGAATATTGGGGTTGGAAGGTGTGGTAAACTACCACCCAAATCTGTCCCAAATCTGGACTTTAGCGTACAAAATCTGGGTGCTTACTGTGAACCTCCCCAAGCTTATACCCAGCTTGGATCTTATCTCGCTGCCACCAGGACAACCCAGCCGAAGTTTCCAGGTTTGGCCCCCTCGGCCCAAACCTTTCCTTGGGGACCCCTCCAAACCCCAGAGCCCTGGTCTCCCTATCTCATCCCCAAGGTTCCCCCCTTCCTGGGGTAGCCGTGCAATGCGGTCGATTCCTTGAAAACGCCCCACAAATCACCGACAGCGTAAAATCACTGAAGGTATCTACCCTAAAACTTAAACTAACAGAGTATACATACACCTGCACCTTACATTGACTAGCAATCATGTAAATACAAGACTTCTAACATTTAAGGAAAAGTTTTAACCATGTATTCCGGAAAGCTCTCGCGGGAGAGTGCAATCCGCACGTTAAAGCCCTAAATGGTGAATTTCAAAATCAAATCTGAGAGCTAGACTCCCACGAAGAAAGTTCTGTTGCCCCGTTGGCTTAGAAGCCACTTACGCAGATTGTCAGTTGTGTAGCTGAACCGCCGTCCCAAACATATGCATAGCTTGTCCAGCGTACACAATGGCATAGCAGCCGCGTCACTGACTGACAAGCTTCCCTCCTCCCGAAGTTCTTGCTGTAACACGACAGATGGAAGTTCTGATCGTCTTCTGCATGAGACGCTACCTATACCACGACCAGAATCACGTGGTTACAGGAAGTTTCCAAGTCTGGGCCCTTAGCACAGGCAGACGTGACGTCCGCTTAATGGGTAAAGGCTCCTGACACGCATACAGTCCCATTTAAACTGTAGTGTGCTGGCTCTGTCAGGTTCGTCATGTGCAGCATTTGCGAGTAGTGACACAATCGCCTGTATAATCCGCCACCAGCCTAAGAAGGATGGACCGGTTTTCTGACTTGGGACAGGCAGTTTGGAGAGCCCCAAACCTGCGTAGGGGTTATGGTCACGCCCACCCTGGTCCCAGAAAGTCCTCGGTTTGCCTGTGACCACGTTTTGCCTTATACGAAAAGTTTTATTCCGCCGTCTGATACGGCAAGCGTCCAGTTTCTAGGTGCTTCGGTGCCAGGAATCCGATATAAAATGGCCAGACATCGAGGTAGGTCAATGCATATCTCCACCGCTAGTAACCAGCTACCAGCCTCTGGAAAGGTGGTCGGGGCAATCGCAGCCGAAAGACATAACAATAAAAGCCATATACCGCATGGTGACGAATGCTGACCTTGTCTTGCAGGTCATCTAGCGGTAACTTGCCAAGTACCCTCCGGTTAAGTCTTTGTGAAGAACTGCCACGTCCCAACTTTCCATAGCCTCGTGCGTGGCATTGGATAAGTGTCTGGAAGGAGTTACGCATTAGCTTACGCGTACCACGCAAAATTAGCGATTTCCCCATCGGGTGGGTACCAACACGAAAGCCCAGCACTGGGAGTAGCGGATTATACCCATACTGCAGCATGTCTGGATCTCCCGTCATAGCAGCTTGTGCGTTAGGACCCCGGTAGGGGGAGTTCTAATGGTGAACATTACTGTCAATGGAGCGGTACCCGGTCAGTTCCGTCCTGGAGGGCTGAGAAAATGGTGCGAAGCTGTGCACAGCTCCGGATTTGCCGGCTGCAAGGACGTCCAGGGTGGTTAGAGGTTCACCTCTCCACGCCCGACCCGTCCTTCTTCCCGCATAGAGACCGCCACAAGGCCACTGCAGCCGCTCCGGAACTGTAAACGACTAACAATTAACGTTCGCTGGAATAAAAGTGGCTTGAAGAATACCATGGAACTTGGTTTTAGTGGAGGAATGAAAATGCTATGAATGTAGTTAACACGCTCCCAGCGTCTGGACAGGAATGGCCTCCCATGAGCTTCCATCTTATGGGCCTGGTCCGCCTTCCACACCAACCTGTCCTCCCTTAAGAACGGTCGCTGTATGCTTATCAGACCAGCTTTGCTCTTCCTAGTATCCTTGAGGTTCTCTAGCAAGGCTAAAAATGGCGGAGGGGTTGAGGTTGCGACAAACCAGATTTAGTTCCTGAGCAAGGTGAAACCCCTCAGTTTGCTATCACCAACGTAATGGCCCCTTAAACCTCATGCATACACAAGTTCAAAGGAAAACCCAAACTGGATGTGTAACAGGCCCTGTAGCAAAGAGCAACTGCGCAACACTAGTCCAATCGTTGAGGATTCAGTTACGAATTACGGATCACAGGCCGCCAAAGTTCCCACTTAACCTTTTCGATCCAGGCCATCTGGTGAATGGGTCACGGGCAGACCAACCGTGATCACCCGATGATTCCCCCAGTCTTATGGTGCTGCAGGAAATTGATCCTGAATCGAAGGAAATCGGAGGGCCAACCTACTCTGGCCGAAATTCGGTAGGGCCTGCACACCCGCTTTAGCCCTGGTTACCTAAGCCACGCTTTCGCCATCGGGGAGCAAAGTCCACGAAAAGTTCAGTACGTAACTGCGTTCCCGCTGGGTGCTTCTCGGAAAAGACCAGAAGATCCACAGCTACTGTGAAAGGTACCTTCAATTAGGGAGTGCTGGAGAGGAGCCTGACCAGATCTTATCTTTCCCAACAATCTTGGCACACCTCAAAGACGGGACATACGGCAACTCCTTCCCATCCCCTCCATAAAGACTTCCCCACCAACCTGTCTTTGGTCGTTCACCCCAGCATGGCATGGAGAGCATGGCTAAAGCTTAAGAGCTTCCCGACTTGTGCACCACCCAACCGTTGGTGGGCTGCCATCTTCCGGTCCACCAGAAAGAATTCCTTTAATAACAAAGTCTTGGCCTATAACGAACCGGATCGTGGAAAGAGCTGAAGAGGCGGTGGTTGCCTCGTGCACACGCAAGCTTCTGAAGCTGTCATCGCCTTCCTGCTCAATCTGGAAAACTGTCCCTTAAGCTGGGCACCATTACTTCCTCAGACTGGGGATTGGCTTGGTCCTCTGGAAGTATGTAGAGATGGGGTTTGTTTCGTAGGCTGGTGTACCGCGTCGGGTGCACCTGGTGAGTTCAGGCTCTGCCACCTCTCGGTATGGTGTCTTTACGTCTGCAGTTCAGGCTCGTGGTCCCTTCTGGCAAGGGTGAAGTGTGTGGCAACTTGCTTGTGCTGGCGGTTGCTGTTGCCAGTTCCGGGTCTGGACTGAGGTCGTGGCTGGTCAGCCGGTGACTCTGGATCCGGGTCCACACCAGTCAGTCGGGTCCTGTAATA